>NW_026623516.1:745381-749049 GCF_030028575.1 Malurus melanocephalus | reverse complement strand
AAAAAAAAAAAAAAAAAAAAAAAAAAAAGTCATGCTCTTTAATTTTTAGCTTTTCTTTATGGAAGTCGCAGGACTTTGTTTACACTGAATGCAAAGCCAAACCAAGATCAACATGTCCTTGATTTTGCTTTGCATGTTAAGTACTGCATATTTACCCCTTGCCACCTAATTTGTGARTTTGCCAGGAATCAAAACATCCATTTAAACTAGCCTGGAAGATAGAAAAATATGAGTACAGCTAGATCCTTATCTAAGGCATGGTTATGATGTACTGAGGGTGGCTTTTCAAAGTCTGATGAACTATAAAAATGCATCTAGACATAGGAGAATAAAACAAAAAWTAAAAAATAACACCAACRCCTCCTCTCCCCCTCACCAAAACCCACAGAAAAATTTTATTTGCTCCAAAAGCTGATTGTTGGTGGAAATTAAACTGGAACACTTTAGATTAAATGTTTTCCCTGTGAAAAAGCAGTAGAAGTCTGTGGATTACCCAAGGCTGGATGTTGCAAACTGCTTTGAGACAGGTCCATGGGTGAATCCTGAAAATCTCTGGGCCATTCCCCAGGGGAAAAGGAGGCTGCAATTCAACCCTGGGCTAAAAACCTGGTAGGAAACAGAGCCCATCTGGAGACCAGGGGAAGAGAGACCCCCAAATATTCAGTGTTCTGGAAATCAAGAGTTTTGAGGGGCAGAAGAGGAGTGAGAGGTCAGCACAGTGTAGCAGTGTAGTGAGAACAACTGCAGACTGCAAGATTATTTATTTTTTTAGGTGCTGTTGGTCTGGCTTGCCCTGAGTTGTCTGCCTTGACGAAGGGAGCATGGCCACGTGGGGAAGAGGAGAGTCTGTCTTGCTTGAATTGTTCTTTATATTTGRTTGGTTTTCCCCTGGAAACAATTTGGCAAGGAAACAGCAGGCTTTGAAGTTAAACCAAGTATTTATGAGAAATGCTGCTAAAAATGTTTTTTATACAACTTTTGGTTTTAATGATCTTGGAGGATTTCTGGCTTTTAGTACTTGTACCTTACTGTTTCTCAAAGCATAATGTTCAACAGGGAATAAAAAAGGTAGACTTATCACAGTTCTGAGGCTGTCAACATTTTATTCCATTTTTCCCAGGTATCAGGCAATGCAGGTATTGGTCCATTAGAATACTGAACTGGGAAAAACTTAGTTGTTTGTGGTCTGTGCAAGTGTTGGGATGTCTTATGACATTTGATACCTTGCTTTCCCTATTTGTAGGGAAATTTTTGTGGTATTTTTCTCTTCTCCATACACCTTTGAAAGCTGGGCAGTGATGCCCATATGATGTTTTAGTAAGCAATTCATGAATACAAAAAAAGTATAAATGAAATAAAAGAAACTAGACATGAAGTAAAGGACATTTCTGCTTTCTAGCTGTTTTYGTAACCTGTCTTATAAAAGAAGGGGAAATCCTTCACGAGCTCAGGTTGCAAATTGAGCTCAGCTGCATTATTAGACATCAGAAATTCCAGGCTGGCAGGAGCAAGAGGAAGCCAGCCTTCCTACGCATCACTGTCAGGGAGCTATTGCCTTCACTCCARTGTGGTGGTAATGAATTATCTCTGGAACTGTTGGGCTTTTTATTCCTGCGTGTAGGCTCTCAGGAAAGGAAAGTGCACAGGATTTTCAGGGTTGCTAAGAAAGCAGCAAGTGACATCAATCTGAATCTTATATTGTTGTTGATGCACAATGGAAGTTAATGAGGTTAGCTGGAAGTGTTAATTGTTCTACACTGCTATGCTTGCTCTGGAAAATTCATGCATAGCAGCAGCTGAAAACTCAGCAAAAAGTGCTTTAACAGAGGAAACGGGCAACATTTGGCCCAGTAAAATCATAATGCAGGTGGCTGAGAAATCACTCACTCAATTATATGCATGAGGGGGACTCCATTTAAGAGCAACATTTGGAGCTTTATGGGCAACATAAAAGGAGAGAGAATGAGGTTTTTATATCGCTGYGCTCAGTTGTAGAAGAAGCAGGAGGTTGTTTCCCACCCCTTTGCATATGCTTGGACTGTGCAGGGAAAATGAAAATGTCTGCTCAGAGATTTGGATGACACCTGGGGAGGATGGGCTGGAGCTGTTCCAGAGACCCCCTGCACACACCCAGCTACATCCCCTGTTACAGAGAGATTTCGAGTGTTCCTGACTGGSCAATGTCAAAACAAAAGCCATACTCTAAAAATAAAACCTTTGGCTCCTTTACTAACAGTGAACTCTCAAAGCAAAAGAAGTTTTCAAAAAATATGATCATAATTAATTGCTGCTTTTCTTGTCCCTTGGCAGTTGTTACAGCAAGTGAAGTAAGATTATCTCCCAGCACGCACAGCTCCTGCCATTTTTATCATCCTTCTGTCTCCTGTAGGGATCCTGCCCCTGGAATATCGCAGCTAAATCTCTTTATTAAAGTGTCTTTTCTAATGCTTGTGTTGGCTGAGGGGAAAAAGCACAGGTGASAGTGTAACATCTTCCATGTCAAAGAATGTGTATTTTCCTTTTCTTTAAATTCTTCCAGTGCCTTAATCCCTGATTTTTGTGAGGCTGGAGCTGGCAGTGCTATAACTCTGACAGTGCAGGGCCATGTCCATCCTTTCCTCYAGGCATGCCAGTACCTGAGCTCTCCCCATCCCTCCTTTCTACTGTGGATTAGAAGCAAAAMATTTTATTTTCTGCTGGTATGGGTAGTCCTTTTAATCTGTTTAGAAGAAATGCCTCCACTAGCTCAGTGCTCTCTTTGCATTTCTAACAGAGAAGTGACTAATTTATTTTTCTATTAAACGAAATAAAAAAACTACCACAAACACCTTATTTTTTTTTCCTGCTGTAAAGCTTGACATCTGGGCCTGTAACAGCTCATCAGTGGATTTGTGAGATGAAGCAAATGACATTTCTATATAGAGCACTGGCTGCTGCAGAAATCAGATGGTGAAATGGAACTGCACAGAATTTGGTATTGAGGGATGATCTTCATCCAGGGATCTCGGAGTRCAGCAGTCCCCACTTTGCTGACACAGATGATGGGTGGCTTACTCCAGCCTGCACAGCAAGATTGCCTGSCCAGCTGAGCATCTCTGGAGACCTGTACACAGGACTCACATCTCTGTGTTTTATAAAGCTCTCTTGTAACAAATCTCTGACCCTGGTGTGGACAGCAGTGCATCTGTGAGTAGCTGTGTATGAAACACTCATTCCATCCTTGCCAGGCGTGCAACCTACTGGGATATTTTCTTGCTCCATTGCCTTGGCAGAAGAGAACTTGTGCCTTGCTTCCCTACATGCAACTTGAGCTGTGTTCTGTATAAACATGGTTTCCGTGTAAAACACAGCCAGAGATCAAGGCAGCACTGCTCTGTCCTGACCTCGGCAGCCCCGCTCCAGATGAAAGGCTGGAAAGCAAAGCCAAACCAAAACCCAATGACCTGCAGCAGTCTTGAGACGAACTTGGTAATGTCCTGGGATATGTTTGCTTCCAGCAGGGAGAGATTGGATGCAGCAGCCCGAGTTTCCCCGGTGTCCCCTGTGTGTCCCCCTGGTGTCCCGATCTCTGCCCCGCCTGGCGCTTGCTGGGGCTGAGTCCGGGCTGCGCTTTCCCCTCTCGGCTGGTGCTGAACGCCGGATTAGCTCTCCTTGCCAAGATAGCTCCT
>NW_026623516.1:731423-744776 GCF_030028575.1 Malurus melanocephalus | reverse complement strand
ACCCTTTGACTGCAGGGATGCAGGAGGAAGCAGGGGACCCCGACTCATCTCCTTGTGAGCAAGCTCAGAGTAGAGACACACTCCTGCGAGGATTTTGTGTTCCTCAGGATCGCTTTGCTCCTCCCCAAGTGCCCAGCAGTGCTGTGACCATCCTGCTGSTGCCTGTCCCGTGGGATTCACTCTGGCAATGCCAAGCTCTTCCCTGTGTGCACACAGTGAGGCTCAGGGATGCTCCTTACACAGATATTTTCCAGTGTGTGGATGGCAGGAAGGGTTCAAAGGAATGGGGCACACAGTTAAGCACCTCCTCCCAAGACGAGCAACACTGATACCCTGATTTTCACCAATTACAACACCTCTGTGCATCTGGTGTTCCTGAACAAATCCTGCATCTCTCCCTCCTCCTTTTAACCTCTGGAGCAGCTGGGCATTGCCAGGCGAGTCCTGCCTGTGATGATGTGGTGCTTAAACCTTGTGCAAAGGTAATTAATGTGTTTCTGTGAAGGCTGGAAATCTAGTTCTGTGCTCCAGCTYGTACATTCAACAGCAAAGACATTCAGACCCAGCTGCACCATCTCAAGCCACATCTGAGCAAATCTGAGTCAGCAGCRAGGACTTGCTGATTCCCAGAAATTCCATGCCTTGTAAAGAGATGGCAGTGATGATTGTCTGTCAGCCAGTCAGTCAGCACCGTGCTCCAGCYCCTGACAGGACATGAGGGTGCTAAACTGGAGGAGTCCAGGATATTCATGGCCATCAGAAGCTCTGGTCACTCTGAYAGACAAGAAGCATTTGTATGACTCYTGCTGCCTCCCATCCTGGGGAGTTACACTGGCTTTTTGCACTTTCAGCTGAGCCTTCTGTGGGAAAGAACTGAAAAGCTACAGAAGTCATATTGCTATTGAGATTTCAGTTTTGCTATGATACAGGAAAAAGTTCTCACAAAAGTTCTCACATCTACCGGTATTTTTTAAATGAAACCTTTCAGCTTTCATTGCAATGATCTTGCATATAAACATACGTGAAAATACATGCACATATATATATATGTGAGCTATTGGCTATTAAACAATACAGCTGATTGGAATTTTATTTTCTGGAAGACATCTCAGAGTGATCCTTTTCTGGATGGAACCCATGCCATGCTGTAACACTTCAAATTCTCCTGTGGAACTGAATACGTGTCTTTACCTAGCACGCAGCTCACCTGCCTGTGAAAGGCCTGGTTTGGAGCGAGTTTATGACTTTAAAATATTCTTTGGAAGCTGTTAGGAGCTATGTGGTTATTAACGAAGCCACCTCAAKAGCTGTGAAGATGTTTTCTTGCTGTTGGAACCCACTGTGTTCTGTTGAACTGAAAGGGCTTTCCTGTCTGTCCTTGGTGCAAACACGAAGTGCAGACGGATTCAGCTCAAGCACAGGCAACTGGAAGCAGGAAGACTCTGTTTCTGTCTTTCTGGGCTTTCAAGTGGCCATTGCTATTTCATTAGGGCATTTACAGGTGAAGACATGTCCAGAGTTTGGTGCTGAAAGGTTCTTTGCAGTTCTAAAAGCAAATCAGCGATGAACACGGGACAAACTGGGTTTGCTTTCTGGAAACATTCACAAGGAGACCATGCTGAAGTRGCTCTGAAGAAAAATGTCAGCTTGAGCCTGTCTAGAGAGGTGCAGAGTGATCTGTCAGTGGAAATCTATCTTCATATAGCTGCTGTGAGGTGCCCCCTGCAACCCAGCTCACAGGCACTCTGTGCCTGACAATGCCTCATTGCTTCCCTAAATACAAGGGAGATGAGGATATAAAGGAATGCCAGAAATGGCTTTATCAATTGGCAGCTCTATGTCAGGTTTTCATTAAARCAGTGGAGAGTGGGGCCAGCAGTCTGGAGCTTTCTTTGCTAAAGAGATTCCTAAACATGCAGAAAAAAAAAAAAATTGTAGCAAACGCATTTACCTTTTGTCTCTGCTGTACAATAGCACCAAGTGGAGAGTATTAGTCACTTTCTGGAAGTGGGAAAGGAATTTTACAACATAGAATCACATCTTGTTTCTCTCTTCCTTTTTCCAAGATTTTGTCCATCTGTTCCCTTTTTCAAAAACAAACAAACTATTAATACATCGCTTTGATGGAGCCTTCTGTTCAAGGCTCTTAAAGGGCTGTACAGATATTCATGATTTTATTTGCCAAGAAAGRCTCGAAGAGATAAATATTAAATTCCTTGCTTCCCACAGGGCAGATGCCAGAGAGGTTGTGTGTGTGTGCCTGTGTGCAGTGCTGACACCACGACTGGAGCCCTGACTTCAGGGTCTGGAGAACTTGCTCAGTCCCCAGCTTTATCTCAGCATTCCCATAGGATTGTACACGAGCTGCCTGTTCCATCTGCGCCTCAGTTCCCCTATTTGCAAAACACAGGCATTTCTTCTCTTTTGCTCTTCCCTGCCATCTGCACGCTGTGCCCTGACTTTAGCTGAAGCACAGGCACGCAGTGATCCATTCCCCGTGGCTGGGCTGTTATTTCTGTGCTGTGGCACAACCTGAGATTTCAGCAGCAAAATACTTGGTGCTGGACTGGCTGGACTGGGTACCATCATCAGGGCAGCCCTGGCAACAGCTCTCACTTCCAGCTACCCTAATGCTTGCCCGGATTCCTAGGCAGGTTTTCTGCCTGCACCAAGCTCTTTGCTGCTGCTGTTGGTGTTAAAGGTAGCTCAAAGGGGCCTGTCAGAGCTGCTCCTTCATCTGCATCACCAACTCTTTAAATCAAACATGGTACAAGAATATGGGACAGTGCAGCTTGTGGAACCAGGGCCTCTGATCCCACACCTCTCTGCTTTTTCTTTAATGAAAACACTAGAGTGTGCAGCACCAGAGAAAATGTACGTGTGTTGRGGACTGCAGATTGAGGATCTCCCCTGGAAATTGCTTCCTGAAAAATCTCCTTGTTGCCTGAAACATCAGAGCTAGGGACTGCCAGCCTGGGACCGTAGCCCAGTCATGATGTTCTCTTAGTCTTTTTTTTTTTTGGTCCTTTTTGTTGGTGGAAGAGACAAAAGGATAAATTGCATAAGGTGCCCCAGATGGAAAGCTTTTGTTATCAGGGAAAAAGCAAAGGCGTCCAAGAAAGGAAGGAACCAAATGTATCCAGTACTGAAATGTATTCAGGAACATCCCAATTGCTGCTTATCAGAAGTCAGGACCTCAGAGCCCCAAAACAATGGCATCTTAAATCCTKTAATGAGAAAGCAGCCAATGCAAAGTTTTGATTTTTATAATGAAAGATATTCTCTCTCCTCACTCTGTTTTGAAATATAGCTCATGACGGTTTTCAAAATACAGTCTGCAAGTCCAAGTTGGCTTGTAAGCCACTTATCACAAACACAGACTCACAAAGTTGACCTGACCCAAATGAAAATGGTTTTCAGCAGCACTGGCCAGTTCCTGAGTTCTTTTTCATTGCAAAATTGTCACAACTGGGCACAGGTGGCAGCTTCTCTCAGGGGCCTGGTTTGGGAGTGTAGTGGGACTGTAGGATGTGTCAGAGTAGCAGATGGTGCTTGGGTCAAGGAGAACAAATGGAGAAGCATTGTGCATTGGGGGAAGAMTGCTGGATGAGCTGAGCAGCCATGGAGAATAGCTGGATCCTTTACCAGAGGGCAGGTATCGAAGTGTCTCCAACCAGGAACAGCACAAACAGGGGTGAAAGTACTCAGTCTGTGTCCAAAGAAGGAGATGCTCACAGGCAAAGCCTACTGGATAAGCAGACACTTCTCTGAAAGGATCAACTCTTTCATTTTTTGCTCCAGCAAGAGTTAGTCCTTTTATGACAAGATAACTGGAGGTGGACAAAGCTTCTTTCCTTCAGAAGAAATCCCAGCCTGCAGGAGTGGGGTGCCTGCATTCACATTCAGAAGGTGGGCATCCACCCTGAACTTATTTTTTTGGCTCATGAATAGGCCACATGTGTGGGCAGAGAGGACTGAAACACGGAATATGGGTCTGGTGCCATTCCAGAGTAAACACAGAGGCACTTGGAGAGCAGTGAGGAGAGACTTCTGGGCAGCGTGTCCATCTCTCTGGAGGGGTGGGAGGAAATGAGACTTCAGAGGTCAGCTCTGTTCCTGCTCTGATCTCTCACCACCTGCCACCACAGAACCGTGAAAGCCACTGAACCTGAAAGTAGAGAAAGTCTCTCTTTTATGAGAACTTGTGACCACTTGGTGGCAAGTGACAAGATATCTCTTGTTTTATGGCAAAACAAGGTATTTCAGGACAGGTGGGAAACAGGGAGAGTTCAGCACAGTCTGTACTGGAGAAATTAAACTAGACACTGTWGTGCAATTTCTTGTCATGACTTGGCATGACCTCCATTATACCCATGAGATCACCTCCAGTGAGTATCAATAGTCTCTTCCCCTATGTCTTAATGTATTTTTAATACCTTGTAACTGCCAGAAAAATAATATTGTTTCTGGAAGCTTTCACCGCAAGATTTAGTTGTGCATTTATCCCATTGTCTGTAAATTCAGGATCCTGAATCCTTGAGCCCAACACCTGCAAATGGAAAAAGGASGTTAGGAATATATATCCACGTTCTAAAATAACACTGAAAGTCTTCATTATCTATCTTTGTTCAGCAAAAGTCTGATACAAACAATGAAAGGCAATTCCTAGCACCTTGWTTGGGATATTTTGAATTATTGTAACTTACTGATGGACTGCTCAGTTAAACCTTCCTCATAGCTTTACCTCCAGCTTTCAAAGTTTACCAAATACCACAACTTTTCACAGCACACAGATACTCAGCATGTGAATTGTATGCTCTCCATCAGATGTAAGTTTTTGTAGGCTTTTTTTCTATATCTTTGCTTAACTGCTAGCTTAGGATGTAGTGTTGCCCATCAAAATTAAGTGGGATTTATGAGGCTGTATAAGGACCCAAAATGTTCCAAGCAGTAAATATGGATTGGTGAGAAGAGCACACATAAAATGAGTGATGATAAGGACTGTGCCATAAATATAACTAATCTTACAGTTATTACCTCTACTTCGGTTGACTGTGACAATAACACTTAACTCTCTTGATCAGGGGACCTGTAAGGTCACTCTGTAAGGAGCTCTTGTTCACATTAYAGTGGCAGTGAAAATTCATATCTGGGAAATAGAGCAAACGCCTGAGACTTGGATGAACCATTAKGTATTGCAGAATCATGGAATAATCTGGGTTGGAAGAGACCTGGGATTCCTTTCTGCTTGGGCCTCCCATGTCTTGCTTTGATCTTTCTCTGTCCTGTCTCTCTGGGMAAGGACTCCTTCCTGATGTCTGCATGCCACTGCTGTGTAACCTGCACCTTGTGAGCAGCTCAGCCCAGAAGATGCTGAAGGGATGAAAAATTCCCTGTGCTGATCCCTGGAGTGGTTGGCGAGAAGAGGTTGATAGCCTGATTCAGCAGCGACAGGGCTCCACCCTGCTTCTGTAAATGCCTCCTCTCTCCTGYTGCCAGTCATTACAGAAATAGAGACAGCTTTTCTCAGGAGGCTTTAAATGTCCTGCTTGCTGCTTGGTAAGGGGCMTATTTCTTCAATTAATTATTAAGTGGAGCTCTGGCTGGAGGAAGGGGCTGCAGAGACGTCAGAGTGAAAAGGGGAGAGTGTTTTAACCTTTCTGGAGCTCTCCTGCAATCAGCAGTAGGTTTGCCTCGTGGGTCCTGGCCAGTTCTTGTTCCACAGCACATYGGCAGGGCTGGCCAGCAGAGAATGGCCTCACGGGGACTCTGCCAACTTCCAGGGCTCGTGCGCTATCTTTTCACTCTCCCTGGCAGCAGAAAAATGCTGCAAGGAAACTGCTGCCTACAAGTCACGTCTTCATCCTGCCCTCATTCCCCTGAGCTGGATGGAAGGTCCTGGCTGTGCAGCTGCAGGCACCAGGGGAAGCAGATTTGGAAGAGCAGTTGTAGGGGCATGGAGAACATTCATCACCTGAGGAGAAAGAGCAATGGAAAGGGTAGCATGATTTACTATATAAGGTGTTAGACTGGAAGTCCAGACACCTGGGCTTTCATCCTCCTGCAGTGATCTTCTCACCTCATGTGCTGGCCCTCATTCCRTGGGAGCACCAAGAGAAAGCTGCAGTGCTCCAGAAAATCGCTGTTCAACTCATGCCTTGGTTTCTTCAGCAGTGAAATCATACTCTACTTCAGTAAAGAACAAGTAAACAAGGAATGATCTCCACAGAGTTAATTTACTCCAGACCTTTCCCAAGGTCCTCTCCAGTTTCTTTCCCTGCTGCCATTGCCAAGTGGTATGTTTGCAAGTGTCCTGAGACAGCCCTGGCAGGGCAGCCCCTCTATCCTGCCATCAGTCATCTCCAAGCTGAAGTGTGTAGCTCAGGAATCAGCTTTGCTTTAGGCTTTAGGCTTGAAGGAGCACAAGACAGTTTCTTTCCTGCTTAGACTACATGATCGTGTCAGCCTCTGCACTTCTTTTCCCCTGCCTTTTGTTTCTACCCAACATCTTTTCTGAGGGAGTGCACAGTTTTGGGCCCCAGACACTTTCTCCAGTCTGGAGACTGCCCTGTCCAGTGGGATTRCTTGAAATGTGTCTCTCTGGATGAATCAAGTCATGTCTCTGAAGCACATTCCTACACCTTCCTCTTGTCCTTAGCCAGCCACCATCAGACACCTCAAAATCAGGATCTCGAGRGCAAACACTCCCAGCAGCACACTGGAGTGCTTGAGTGAGGAAAGGAGATTGTCCTAAATCAGTCTCTGCCTCTCTGCTCCTCCTGTCTAACCAGCGTAACTCCTATTTTAACTTCAGCCTGCTCCTTTTTGTGTGGTTATCATGAAAAGCTCCTGAGTTGTTCGTCATCCTGCACACCCTGGTTTTGGAGCTGCAGTYCCCTTTGGCAGAGAAGGCTGCCCTGGGACCCTCAGGTTGCAGTGTACCTCCACATCCAATTTCTGCATTGTGTCCCAGATTTTGGGGACAATTTCCTTGCATTTGTKTCCCCTCTTTGCTCCCATCTGTGCAGTGTGGTTGGTGACAGCTCCTGCTCCCACCAGCTCCAATTTGCTGGGGGCTTTGGAAGATGAAAATCAGCTTGGAGTAGGAAAATGTCCAAGCTGACTTTTACCATTAAGCTGTCAGCAGKATGTGCTGATGTGTTTAAATATTGATGCGAACACAGAAGAAATAGTTGTCTTCTTYCAGAACAGGAGAGGGATTTATGGTGTAAARCATCCCAGAGATCTTTRCCAGCACTGTGTAGGTCACAGTTGTCCCTCCCTGGTACAGCAAATGAAAACTGTGGTGATGGAAAATCCTCATCTYCTKCCTGCACAGACCCAGAGAGCTCARCCCCAAGTAAGACAATAGCTGGAGYGGCACRGAGGTGGATTCAYRGGGGRAAAGGCTTTGCTGCACCTCAAGAGAAATCCCTATCTAGGGATAAAAATACAATAGAAATGTTGGGGGCTGAAAAGTGCACCTCTTCTTTGGGTCTGGACATGACTGACTCTCCAGGGAGAGGGGACCGAAAGCTGCTGAGCCAGAATTTTGCTGACCAGGAGATGGAGTTTTGTTGTTCAACCCTCCCCACCAAAATCAAATACTTGCAAATGGAGGGAARCTTTATTCCTGGAGATGTTTGCAGTGGGCTTCCTACTGAGGTTTCTGCCAGAAAGCTTGTAAGYCTGAGCCAGAATCACATGTATGGACATTTTGGGGGGTTTGCACATTCAAATGTTCAGTCTTCCCCACCTGTGCCCAGGAGAGGTGCAGATGAAGCCGTGACTTGTCCCTCAGCATGTTTTTCAGAGTTACATCCTTGCATGAGTGAACTTCTTGCTCCTGCTGTAACATGTGGAAAAGGGGGACACAGAGGCACTGAGGGGGCTTAAATAAGGTGTGAAGGATGGGTATGAGCAGAGCCAGGAGGCTTACAACTTTAATTTTTTTTGTGGGTAGTTTGGAGAGAATGTCACCTTCTTTGTGAGGGTGAAATCAGCTKCAAGTGCCAACTTCCAGCCAAACCTCCACAGCTTTTAGGGCCGGTGATTCCTTCTGTTGTGTGTGAGAAYGAGCAATAACAGGCTGGCTTCACTTGGGGTCAGCATGGCATCCTCCTTGGGAACCTCTCCCTGACATCATCCCCCACTCAGCCAGCTCGGGGGCTTTTCCTCAGCTCTGCTCCTGGAACATCCCTGTGCCGTGCTTCTTTCTGGCTCCAGCTGCTGTACACATCTGCACAGGCAGGGCTCACCACCGGCTCATCCCTATTTTCCTAATGCCAGTTTTTCTAATTATAGGCCTGTGGCTATCAGCCAATCAACTCCATCTTTGAGACTTGCTATTGGACTTAGGATGTCAGGCTGAATTTTTCCTAACTGTCCATAATAACAGTAATAGCTTGACTTCCACCATGAGACAATTAACCTTCTTAAAGTTTAGTGCCTCGGGCTGTACCTCAGAAAGATTCCCTCTACAAAGCAGACAATTACCTTTACTTAATAACCTTTCTCTTTCTAATCTGATATTAGTGCCAAAGTAAATGTAAAGGGCAGTGCTCTATGTCCCCTCTTAAGTACTTTAAATGCCTGTCCATGAAAGCTAATGAGCTGCCATTTTGCTTAATCTAGATTTGCTGTGGATCTAACAGTACTCTGCAGCATCTTCCTTTTTTCAAAAAACTTAATAAAAGGATGTAGCTCTGTTTTAGTTTGCATTGAAACTTCGCAAGTGAAAAAAGGAGAACTGATGAAGCAGAAAGAAAAACAATGATGTCCAAACAATAAAACAAGACAAAGCACATTCAGCGTTGATTGGCTGCTGGCTTAAGGCTGATTTCAGTGGGAATTGGTGTCAGTATCTGTAAAGCAGGAATTTGTTGCTGKAGCTTTATGGGGTTAGTGGCAGGCCCTCCATTGGACTCTGGTGCAGATGTGGGATAGAGAGACAAGGCTGGGGAGTTTTTCTGCTCATCTCTCTGTCCCTCCAGCCAGGAGCACTGACCTCTCTGCTCACAGCTGCAGCAGACCTACAGCAGCAGCACAACTGCTCTGTAGATGTAATTTCTTCATGGATTGCTGCTCACGGTAATTAATATGTGTAATATTAGTAACTGTTGAGACAMAAAATGCTCTCTCAGCAAAGAAGTTATTGCTCTGCTGACCCTGTATTTTGCACTTTCAGTGCGGATTCTCCACTAAAATTGAAAATTGCTCAAATATTTCTGAGATAAAGACAAAGCTGTAGGCATTTCTCTATCATGYGAGCAAACACTATTTTTCCAAGAGTGCCAGATAAAACCAGCGAAAAAAACACTGGTTTAAAATCCAGGAAAAGCAGRGCTATAGCTGCTCTTAGCAAAGATGCCTCATTCCTCAGTAGCTCTTAAAACCATGTCTTTGGATGCAGAGTATTTCCCCACACAGCAGAACGTCACCTTCATTTGCTTTATCACTGTGCCCCTGCAAAGTCCATTCCCTGCTGCTGAGCCAACATTTACTCTCTTCTCGTAWGAGTGCTCTGGTTTCATCATCTCGATATAATGAGCTTTGTATTATTTTTTTATTATTATAAAAGCAGCCTCAGGTCTTAATCAAGATATTGGACTAATTGCTATGGAAACCTAATTAGGCAGACCATGCCTCAAACTCTGTAAATATTTATACATGCACTTAACTGTCTGCTTGCAAACCAACCCACCCTGGCCATGGGAATGGGGCTTAACACAAGCTGAAGTGTTGATAGGGGTGGGAGATCTGCTTTTAGACAAAGTTTAGCTGTGCTGTGACACGTAGAGAGGAGCACGTAGCGGAAATCAGATTGGGATCGTGCAAGTGCAGATGGGGCTCAGACCAGATAGGGGCTGGGTTATGGGGCTGGGTTAATAGCTGTACAGAACTGCTGTATTTTTTTTTTAATTATCTTATAGAACAATTATTAAAAATATGTGAGTCACTGTACCAGACACAAGCATGCATAGAGAAATACAAGGGKGTATGAAGTCTCCCCGGCCAGAATAAACTAACAGGTGCTCTTTGCTGTTTCCCAGCACAGCATTTTAAACATTATTTGAAAAGTGTTCTTGAACTCAATTTTAGAAATTGTTTGCATGCATGAATCAGTTCATATTTACATGTTTATTGCAGCAGTGAGAAATTCAGTGTTAGCTTCGGTACAAACACTTTAGACCACTAAGGTATTAACTTTAGAAGCTGAATAGATGGAACTAATCAAAACCCTTTCATAAACAGATTAATGAGGAGACAAAAATGCACAAGTACAAGCTTCTAGGCTTTGAACAGTCACATCTTCGACAGCGTCTTTATTTATTTATTTAAGTTAACAAGTATTTTAATTGGTTTTGTTACATGTCGGCTTCGGGAAYGATGAGGTGGGGTGAATTTGCTGAACAGATAGAAATACACAGTGTAGATGGAGATCTCTGTGTAAAACCCCAGGTCCTGATGCTGATCTTTTCATTTATGGTTTTTCTCTRTGTCTTCCATGCTTGCTGCACCCTCTTCTCTGAACCCTGCTCCCCCATGTAGAGCCCTCTAATTTTGTGTGCAATATYTGGTCTCCAAGGTGTGAAGAGAGGTAGAGAACAAGGGCAGTTATTTTAGCATAACCAGTATAACAGCATCCAATCCAGCATAATAGACTGTCTGCCACAAAWGCAGAGGATCCCCTTCCCAAGACTTTCTGCTCAAGCATGTTGTCCATTTTATGTCATTTATTTCTAGTAAATAACCTTGTGCACAGAAAACAATGAAACACTCCAAGAAAAAAAAATGACAAAAACCCCAAAAGCAAAATTCAAAGAAACTACCGTGACCTGTTTATAAACCCAGTGCTTGAAACAAGTGGAACAGGGGATGAGGCTGCTCAGAACAAACGTTTCCTGTGCTGGCTGAGTCACCGCAAGGTTCAGCAGCTCAGTCCTGCTGGGGACGTCTCACAGACCTCACTCCCCATTCAGGACCGTAAATTTCCTTCCTGAGTTTGTTAGCAGCAAACAATGTGCGTAAAAAAAACCCCTCAAACACCGAAGCCCACTATAACTGCTGGTATTATGCAAAAGAACTAATGCATAAGCAATCTGCTGCCCTTGGAGGAGCGTGCAACGTGACACCAGCCACTGCAGARAGCAGGGCAGCAGCTCTTCCAAACCTGGAGATAAAGAAGGGATCTCTGTGGGGCTGGCTGAAAATTTTCCATTCAACACTTTTCTTTTAACCTGGCTCTTGAGTAACCTTATTTTTTTTCCTCCAAAGTTATGTCATTTCTGTACAAAACATCACCCTCTTACCAAACCAACCAAACAAGAATCTCCTCTCTCTTTGCTAATCTGAATAATTTTGACCCTGGGAAAATGTCATGGGATATGCCTCAGCAAATTTTTAGCTCACACACACCAAGTCCTCATCAGACTACAAGGACAGGTTTCCAAACTGTTGCCCTGACTCCAGGAAGGGCTCCCAAGAAAAGGGAAYTAATGGGCAGCAGTGCCAGCACTGCATGGGAAACCAAGTCTGAGCAGGATAGCAGGCTCTGGGGGAGAATGGGGCCCTGGAGCTCCAAATTCACAGACAGCAAGCTTTAATTTCCATTTCCTATCTTTCAGTTTTTCACTCAGATGCCAAATTCTTTTCTTAGAGGAAAATTACATTCCAATCACTGCTGAAGTTAAGCCTTAACCTAAGAAAGTTCCAACTTTTCTTTCTAGCTGAGATGTCTCTTTCAAATTTTGCCCAAAGCTTCAAGAAGAAAGAATAAAAGCCATGGGATTCAGAGAAACTTGATATTTCTCATGTTTAAAGGAGAGTTAGTCATTTTAAAGTGAGCTTCTTTCTATACGTCAGAAAAGAGAGTAGCAGAAGTGACAACAAAACACACAGCTATTTTTTGATTTCCAGTTCACTGTGAAGAGTTGTTTTCACCCTCTCCCCCTTCTCCCTTTAGGAAGAAGTGTTAAATTAGCAATGAAAACAGCACATTAGCTGACAGGTACTGCAAATAATCTGATCATGAGACAGCATTAAAAAAAAACCTATTCAGCATGTTGTGGATATCAGGGTTATTCTCTTCAGCAATTACATCTCAGGGAAGCTTTCCTTAGATATTTAATGGTTTAGAGCTAAAGAATTTTTAAAGCACATTTCAGATCTGCTGGTATTGAAAAGGATCAAGTATTTCATAGTCACAGCTAAGTTTTACAATTGATTATGGCACATCCTAAGTTAAGCTCCTTCAGAAGGAAGCTGACAGTGCCTAACACGAAATTCCGCCAAGGAGAGTCTGTGTAGGCATAAAAGGAGAAGAGGCGGAACGCGATGCTGGGCATCGTGAATAAAATGCCTTATTCAGCCAGGGCCCAAAAGTGACTTTTTTAATGCTTATTTTTAACTAACTGTGAACTTCTGCAATAAGCACAGAGTGCTACTTGGCTCCTTAAATAGCTGCAATGATGAGCTGGCGCTCGCTTCTGTTACTATGTGAATTTATGGAGCTGTTGTCACACGCTTTGTTGGAGGAAATATATGGTGGTTCTGTCATAGGGACTGGACACCTATAATTCTCATTTTCTTTGCCTGCTCATAAATCCCTGCTGCTCAGCCACACCATTATTATAGTTGGGTTGCTGCTATAATCCCCTCGCCGGAGCAAGGCCCTCGCAGTGCCTCGCAGGGGAAGAGCTGAGTCACCAGTACCGCTCCAGTGGAGATGAAATGCTGCACAGGGCCGGTGATTGCCTGCCTGGAAAAGGAGATTCAGGCACGTAGATCTGCCCCAGGGGCATGCTGACAGATCCTGGGCTGAAAGGCACTAGGTGCCTTGGAAGTGCCACTTCTGTGACTGCGTTTTACCATCTTGGATAAAGTTTCATGGGTTTTGGTGCCTGACAAGCTTTGCTTCTTGTTTTTTCCTCTAAGATCCTGCCTGAGAAAGGGCATTTGCTACTTGCTGTTGCTTGGAGAAGCACTTGTCTTACGGGAGCACAAGTCTTAGGARGAGCAGCTGATGGAGCTGGGGTTGTTTAGTTGGAAGGAAAGGAAGTTTGGGGGGTTCTCTTTGCTCCCTACAACTACTGGGGGTCAATCTTTTCTCCCAGGTAACAAATGATAGGTCAAGAGGAAATTACTTCAAGTTGCACCAGGGGAGGTTTAGATTGGATAGCAAGAAAAACTTCTTCRCTGAAAGGGTTGTCAAACCTTGAAACAGGCTGCCCAGGGAAGTGGTGYAATCACTGTCCCTCAGAGTGATCAGAAAATGTACAGATGTGGTGCTTAAGGAACGTGATTTATTGGTGGACCTGGTGACAGGCAGTGTCAGATTAATGGTTGGACTCA
>NW_026623516.1:714346-731183 GCF_030028575.1 Malurus melanocephalus | reverse complement strand
CCAGTGCAGGGGCCGTGGTTGTTCTTCATTGATGTGCATAAAGCCCTGCTTGCCCCGCAGGCCCCGAGCTGCCGGCACTGGAGCCGTGTGAGATCCTTTATTGCTCACACACTTTCAGCCTCGCTGKGCTCAGGATGGGTTTGATCTCTGGGCTGCTCTCTCGGACCCTGTGCCTTTGCTGCAGCGCTCCTTTGTGTCTAACGCCGGAGCCGCCRCCGCCTCTGGCTCTGCTTTTTGAGTCACCGCCGTCTCTGCTCCTCCAGCCTCGGAACCCTTTCATCTCGCCCCGCTCCGCACTGCAGCCGCCTTCTCTCATCTCTCTGCCGGTRGGAATGCCCTTTCGGAAGCGGTGCTCGGGCTCGCCCCCGCCGCTGTCCGAGGAGCCCSTGTGMGGTGGGGCAGAGCTGCTGTCACCTYCCGGGCACGCTGCTGTCACCTCCCGTGTGCCAGTGGCACCTTTCCGAGCCCCACACCGACCGCCACGCTCTTGCCTGACCCCCGCGAAATTACTGCTCTCCCCTGCACTTCTGTTTCTCTTTCTGACCTTTGTCTGTCTCTTTTGCTCGGGCCAGAGGCTGCTGTGTGTGACAAGCCTGCCGGTGCCACTGCAGCCCGGTCTCAGCTGGGAGTGCTGCCGGAACGCAGATCACAACCACAGCRCTGTCCCTGCTGCACGAACCCCATCTGGCCTGTCTCCCATCGCACTGCTTAGGGACAAGTGAGCCCTCCCAGGGACATGGTTTGGGTTGTGTGGCCCCTCCTGTACCTTTGTGGGARCAGTAAAGACTGAAATGTGGCTGTGTTTTACCCCCAGCACCAGAATGTCTTGGTGCTGGAGGCAAGGGGGTAGGCTGTGGCTACATCCACCCGTGACCTGGCCAGCAGCTCAGCAGGCAGCAGGAGCAGCAGCTGGGGGTTGGGAAAGCACTGGGATGCTCTTAGTTGGGCTCCTATTGCTCCAGGTTTTCTCCAGGTTCCCAGGGAGCTACTGAGCATCCTTACTCATCTCAACAGCTCACAGGGGGCCAGACTCAAGGGGAGTATGAAGGGAAAGACCTGAGGACAGAGGAGCACCACAATCATTGTCTGATGAAGCTTGTAGCCCTCAGGAATGACGCTGTATTCTCTTGAGTGGCTYCTGYAGGGATTTTATCCATGGTCCATTCACCACCACAAGGTCTCATCGGACCAACCCCAGCAGCAGCCGTGCACTGAGTGTCCCCTCTCCCTCTGGCTGGCTCAGGGATGTCCCCATCTGTGCTGGAAGCCAGCATGGGGAGAGTGGATGGAGACAKGAGTCTCTGTCGTCTCTGGCCAGCGCCGTGTGTCAGCCCCTCGCGCTGGAAGAGGTCTATTGATCAAGATCCATTGCCAGTTACTTCCCGGAGAAGCCAGCAGTGATTGAAGAACAGTTTGTGCCTCTGAGACACGCATTTCCCCCTAGAGCAGTGCACTTATCTCCCGTTCCACCACCAGAACAAGAGGGAAGGGCCTAAGCCAGCCCAAGGCTAACGCTGCCTCATAAAAGGTGATGTTGGGGATGGTCAGTGATGGGCACTGACTGGAGGAGCTCAATCCCCGTTCATCCCCTTTGGACAATAAAATCACCTGTTTTGATACTAAAAGCTTCCACCTGGAGAGTGTGATGAAAAGCACAGGGAAGTTTTGGTTCTAGGCAGGAATTTGCTCTACTGTTCTGCTCCTCAGGAGCTTTCAAGAGTAGGTTTCTTTGCTACCACAACAGAAAGAACACCCCTTTCATAATGAATTGCCTTCAACTACYATGAGCCAAGCTTAGGGATTTTTTGTTTTTGTTTTTTTAAATGTGGGAGCATAGAAAATTAAATCTCTGTTGGATTTTTTTAGGCAATTATTTTAAGCACTGTGAATAAACAGGGAGTGGCWTACAAACACCTGTTATTTTTCCCATCGTGAGTTTGGCTGCTRCTGAACAGTCACAAACGCTGCTCTTTATAGGATAAAGTGTGTTTATCTGGCAGAGAAGAATAGGGTTTGTTTTCAGCACAGAATAATGCACTGGCTGCTGTGTAAAGTGCAGCACCAACTTTCATTGAATAGGAGACATTTGTTCCCTGTTTTCCTCCTGGTTGCTGACAGATTGGTGAGACTCTGTTGCTCCCATCCCAAAAGAGACCTGGGCAGAAGGAACTGGGGCCATGTCACTGCCAACTTGTTCATACTGGGTTTGCTGTGAATATGGAGATGAGCTGCAGCATAAKAATTAATTCAGATCTAGCTCWCAGCCTTCTTCTGAAGAAATTGGGYGTGCCTAATCTGGACTTCCAAACTTCAGGGGGAGTAAGGTCTGTCTCAAAGTCCATATTCCCAAAACACACTGCAAAAGGAGGACCTGGAAACAGTTTTGAGAGATTCTCATGATCAGCTGCTTCCTCTTTAYCCCTTTYCCCCATCTCCTYTCTGGGTGCTGCAGGCTGASAGTACCCTGGGGAYRGGTCAGAGGTTGCTGCTCATACAGWAGCATCCAGGGCASGAGCAGAACRGCGCAGRGACCTGAGGCAGAGGAATTACAGCAGCAGYTGGTTGGCTGAGCTGACCTGATTGAGCTGACACTTCCTTCTTTTCCAGCCTTAACCTCTGCTGAAGGTTGTCACCTCCTCTTGCCTGTCCTCCCTCCGGGTGGGGGGAAGCTGCAGAGCAGCTGAGCAGGAGCCTCATGAGCAGGACACGGCCTGAAGGAAGGGAAAGAAGAGGTCAGAGGTGGCTGGGACTCCAGAGATGAGACAAAGCACAAGGGCTGACAGCAATGGATTTGCAGCATGCACTTGGTATTGGAGGTCAGGCTTGAGGTGACCTGAGCAGTGACCATTCCACAGAGACAGCCGAGATCCTTTGTCCTTCTTCCCTCAGGTAGCAACCAGCCACCAGCATTGTTTTTCAAGTACGTGTCTAAAGGCAGCAAGGCTCTCTAACAAGCTAAGACAAGCATCACATTAGCCCCTAGCAGGGATGATTTTAGCAGGGACACTCGCAGAGCTCTATTGTAGCCAGCCAGCAAGTGCTCTGCCTCCTGCCTTTGGCTAGTTGTTCGTATGGGAATAGGTTTTTTCACTACATTTTCTTGCTTCTCAAGAGTTTCCCATAAATCAGGGCTCTTTCTGCGGCTCAGTTAAAGACCAGAAAAAAAGTGCAGGAGAGAGGTGAGGGGGCACTGGGATTAACTCGATCCTGCTTTTCTTGTGCTTTTGAGCAGTTCACATATCCACGGGGCCTGTTTTTTCCCTTCTCATACTGGTCTGTCACTGGTTCTGCACTGGATCTGCACTCTGGCAGCTGAAGTGTCCTGAGCAGGACGYAGTGAAGGAACAGAGGGGAAAGATGACGCCACATGTGAGGCAGAACAGAGATTTACACACCAGATGTGCTGTTCTTGCAAARCACTGCAAACCAAAGAAATCTCACCAGTTTTACTCCTGCTGTTGCTCTTTAGAAGTCTCTAGCTGAGAGCACGTAGGCAGCCAGCCTGCACTGCTCACTCTGAGCCCCTGCAGGGTAAACAGGGACACTCAGGAGCCTTGGCCCACTGCTGGCTAATGGCAGAAAGGATGTTTTCAGTGGTTAAGKCGTAAGACAGGTAGCAGAGACCAGGCTTCCATCCTGGGCGTTGTTACCAGTAAACTGTGTGTGAACAAATCCCTCAGGCCAAAATTTTCATTGCCCTGCCCTTCTGAAAATCAGGCCAYGAGTTGCGTAAATATGGGTGTAGGTACCTAGCAATAGGCAGCCGGTTTGGAACATTCTGGCTTTAATCCCTGTGCCTGAGTTACCTCATTTATAAAATGGGGATAATTCTTTGCTACCTCGAGGGATGCTCTGAAGCACAGCTCTATTGATGCTGGTGAAGCATGTCCCAGCTCGCTGGATATCTATTATTCTATCCTTGACAGAAATTGGATACGGCAGAGCTGAACCAGTGCTCTTGGTGTAGTTTTTCTCTGTTGCCAGTGGACAGCCTTTGAGTCACACACAGTTCCTCCCCCCCAGCAACGAGACAGAGAGCACTAGGTACACTCTTGGCATTGCCACAACTCTTGGCATTGCCACAGCTTCAAATTGCAGCTTTAAAAAAGCCAAGTGCCCCAAGACCTCTGCCCCTGCTGTCTCTGCTCCAGGGTTGTAGTGGACACAGGATGTGYATCTTCCTCCTGGGGAGGGAGATGAGCTGCCAGTACACAGGGGTGGGTTATTTTAAGCTCCTTCTTTTAGGAACAAATTGTGTTTGTACCGCCTCAAGTTTATGTGGTTTGTTTTCATGTAGCATGAGCTCAGCATTTCTGCTGCAGAGCCAGACATGTGTACAAGACAATTAAAAGAGCAAATTGATTCAGAAGAGCTCTGGATTTTGACGCTTCTTCTTCTGTGATAAAAGGATCTCTTCCTCTACTTCACATGAGCTGTTGATAGCAGGAAGCTTTCCCATCAATTTTCCAATATGGAAAAATATTTAATTCAGCCCATGACTTCCACATCATTTTCATAATCAGCAGCAAGACACTCTTTCCAACAGAACTATGCTCGTTCTTCCTTCTTTCCAGCAACTTATCCCAGATATTCCTGGGAGAAACATCACTTTATGCAAAGAAACATATATTTATATTTCAAAAACTTTAATGCCATAGGATTCTTATTTGCACAATGCTGGCAAAATCTTACACGTAGACTCACTTCCAAATTTAAATCATAAGATGAAGAGAATTAAATTTTTCAATTGAGAAATGCCTGCTTGGTTTTTCATCTCCTGTCCTGTTGGGAACTACAGCATAGAGGAAATCTTGGGAGAAGCATGTTATCCTAGGATTGTCTCTCTGGACTCACCCTCGGGGTGAGATGATTTAAATTGGGTGCCTATCTTCAATGACAGCTACTGTGCATCTTCTGAGTTTCAACCCTCGACATAATGACAAAGGAACCTCCTTGCCCACCTTTGCACCCAGCTGGTTTCATATCAGGCAGTTTCRCTGCCCACACATAGGTTAGATAAAAGAGGAGTCTTCGACTCTTTTGCAATCCTCTTACCTCCTCAGAAACCTTCCGCAATCTGCATTGTCTTGAACAAAGGGTGAGCTAAAAGATGAGTGGGATACTTCATTATAACCTCTGGCTGTGCAATGAGTCACACCTGTGATTTTGAAATGCAAAATAATAAATTAAGAGGGCAGTAGTGAGATTGAGCTGACAACCTGATAATAAAAATACTGGGCAACTTGTCAACTTCAGCTGAGTAACCAAAGAACRACAATTTCTGCCAAGCACAGGCAAATGAAAGGCTCTCTTTGCTGCACTGTTGTCATGATGTGGCCAACAGCAATGTCTAGTGGTTCAATAAAATGTAAACACTGGCTATATTTTCTGGAGCCAGTTTCTCTTTTTGTCCTCATGGAGAAGGAAGGTTGGCATCCAGGAGTCTGAAATAAAGACTGAGAGCTGAGACTCTGCCTTGTATTTATGCCAACTGAAAAGTCTCTATGACTCCCTTTGCCTAAATGTAGATGACTTTATAATGGGATTTAGAAAAGTATAATTACTATTAGCCTGATACTCAGAGGGAAGGCACTCATAAATAGTCTCGATTTATTTATCATCWTATACAGTCATGTCCCTATAGCTGTCAAACTAACTGTGAAACTCTTAATTTACTTTATTTGCTCYGTGGAACACGGGTGTGTGGTGTGGGGCAGTCCAGCTACCTGGTCCAGCTCACAGCACTGCAAAGCCACAGTGCCATCAGTGTGGGACACAGCTTCACGAGCCAGCTTTGCAGGAAAAGGAACAGCAAAATGCCATCYTCCCACCATCATCTGGGTTCAGTAGCAGTTTCACACCCTTTACGTGGTGATGCCTTTTTAATAAACCCGAAAAATTAAAACAAAAAAAAAATCAATGAAACAAAACCCCCCAAACAGAATTTGGGTGGGAATCAATATTCTTTCTTATGAAAAAATTTAAAAAAAAAAGAAAAGGAAAATATTTGTCACCAACAAGTCCTCTTTGGGTGACTACAGAAATAGGTATTTGCTACCAGGAAAGCCTCTGTTGATCTGGGCAAAGAGCTCACTCTCTTTGTTGGTGAGGGGGAGGAACGCTCTCGGTGTTTTTTCGGAGAAAGGTGGGGCTGCAGCTGTGTAACTGAGATGTTCACGTGGAGGCTTGGCATGACCCAAAATTGTCATCAGGACAAAAACATCCCCAAACAAAACAGAAAACTTCTCAATGGAGTAAAATCCCTGCTGAAGGCCTGGACAGAAAGCAAATCTCAGTAACAAGGTCGCAAAGCTCCTACCAGAACCAACAGATTGCTGGACTTAAGAGCAAAAGGCAAAGTTAAAAAAAAATAAAGTTAAAAATTCTTTTTTTTTTTTTTTCTTTTCCTAACATTCAAAAAAATGTGGTGCAAGGGAATGGACATTCTGGTATGAGGCAGAGCCACTGTGCTGCTTCTATGCAGGCAAAGTACAGCGTACTTTTTGGTGCTCTAAGCAGGATTTATTGGCTTTTGAGCATTGCTCAAATAAAACAAAGCACTGGAGGTTTTGCCCATCATTACAACTGCATATTTAGTTTCAGGATGTGGCATTTAGGCTGAGCTATATACTCYAATATCAGAAACAAACAACATTTCCAGACAATGGGACAGTAAGTGATTGAACTGACAAGGATTTACCCATTTGTGCCAGCTGTGAGCTGGAGGATGGTTCATGGAGAGYTGATTTCTTTGCATGTCCAGGCACCTCTGACCCAATCAGCACTATTCCACTAGTCATTTTCTGTCTCCAGTTTCAGAGCTTGTAGAATGATTYGGTTTGTCAGGGAGGGGACACCGAAACGACAGCGGCTGATCTAGATTGGGTCTAGCTGGCAAGTGGAGAGCACCATTTTTAGCAGGAAGTGCATCTTTTTAAACATTGCAGTGAGACAATCGATGTGTTACAGTAGGTCAGCACTTTCCCAAGTACATTCAGGAATTTTATCCAGTGGGACCTAGAAAAGCCAATCAGCAACACGCCTGTAGCGAACAACCCTTCAAAAGGTGTCGTGGTCGCAGCTGCAGCTGCTATCTGACTCCCCCAGCCGAATGGCCACACACTTATTTACATTCTGAGACTGGAATCCATACTCTTACCTGTGCAGTGAGACTATCTCTTTCTCCAGCACTTGTTTGCCAGGGAATGCACAGATAAAGCAAGGTGCTCCTGCTGCCACCAAGGACAATGCGCTCTTATTAGTCAATAGCTGCTGGCGAGCCCCGGAGGCTGGACATGCTTCTCGATTCAGCAGCCTGGAGTGAACATGGAAAGCACCTGGCTACAAGGGCTGTAAACAAATAGAGACTTGACTGGGAGTTGCCACATCGCACGGGAGTTTAAATGAGACACAAACCAGGCAACTCCTATTACTAAGGAAAATCCAAGCCGCCATTTGTCCCTGCATGGTTCTGTTTTCCAGCGCCAACACACCCCGACAAGAGACAGTTTGGCATGGAGGATTCGCTGGGCCTGATGCAATGTTCCCAACCTGGGATCAGATTAGTCCTAACCCAGGATCTTATGCAAATCCAAGGCTGAAGGAAGCTTGAGGATGAAAYAAGAGAAAATCCCCCTGATCAAGGCTGCTGATAAAAGCAGCCGCCTCCAGCCGGGGAGCAGCACCGCCCACGGTGGCTCCCGATGTGCCAGCCCGGGCAGGGGCTCGGGTGGCTAATGACAGTCCGGCACCGAGGAGGAGAGCAGGATGTTGTCCCATCCCACGCACAGAACAGCTCTATCTGAGCGAGAGGAGGCCATGCCAAAATGCAGACAGAGGCAGAGGGTGTTCTGCTGTCTGTGGGGTGTCCTGGGGCAGCTGTGCTGATCCCTCAGCTGTAATGGCTGTGGAGGGGCTGTGTAGGCACCATGMACTCTCCATTTCCTGGCCTTGCTGGATATCCWCTGTTCAGTGCATTGGGTATCTACYTTCTAGTRTGGACAAGATTTGGGAGTTAAGAGGGTCTTCAGGGTGTCTATGTTTGCTACCTGCTCACAGACACTACTCAAGGGTGTTTGTTGTGGTATCCCTTTAGTTAAAAGGGCTCTACTTCGGTTATCCCAAATATTAGGAGTGGAACCAGGTCCTGCAGCATGTTTCACACCAAAAAATGCCATTCAAATGGCAACGGCTTTTCTCTCCTGCTCTTGATGCACAGGGTACACACCGCAGTGAAGTAGAAAGCACCGCAATTGCACCAAGAACTTCTAGCAGACACTGTGATCCTGATAATTACTCTCCTTAACCTCCCTTAGTGCCTTACAGATCCTTGCTGGCTGCTCAGCAAAGCCAGCTGCGTGTCCTACCTGCGCAAGGCTCTTGGTATCTGGTGTCAACGTGACTAAGACCGAGTTCCGTCACCATTCCCAAGAAACTTTCTCCCGGAGGCAGTCAAGGCACAGGGCTGCCACGGCAGGTATTTTGCCCAATTAAGCAAGTGAGCAGTGCTATGTGGCTGGTTGACATTTASAGCAGAGCACAGGAAGGCAGACTGGAGGGAGATGTTGCAACCTTGTTTGTGTTGGCAGTGGATGGGGTTGCGAAAAAGCCCTAAGAGAAAGTAACAAACAAAGGGTGTGTCTTGAAAGGAGGTTGAGTTCAGAAACCTTTGCACAACGTGCGAGCAACACGTGCAAGAGCCAGGTGATTCAGGGCTGCCTTTCCTACGCTCCTGTGACCTAAATCCCCCAACAAAAGGGAATAGTATGTGCAAATACAACAAGAGCCTCCTGGCCTCTGGACCCGGTTTTCCAGGAAGAAATCCTGGCCCTGTTGTACAGATGACATGCTGAGGTGCAGGGCAGAATGGTTTTAGGGTTGTGTTTAGAGCCTCAAGGGACTGTTGAAGACCAGACTTGGGGATAGTGGTCCAATATTGAAGTTTTCCTGCGGCTGAGTTTCTTCTAATGTAAAGCTCCTCTTTACGTTGCCTCTTGTAAGTCAACCTTTGTATGAATATTATGAATATTTCAGATTCTTTCCATTTAATTGTTTTGTCCTGTGTTTTTTATTTTTTTTTTTTTTTTTGTAAAATAGGAAACAGCTTTGGTTTGCTTTGGGTAGAGGAGAGTTAGTACTGTGTGTGATGCTTTCRTAGAATCACACARTAGTTTGGGTTGGAAGGGACCTTAAAGATCATCTAGTTCCAAACCCCACTCCATGTGCAAGGCTGCCACTCACCAGGCTGGGCTGCACAGGGCCCCATCCARCCTGGCTTTGGACACTTCCAGGGAYGCTTTAAGARATATTCTCTCAGTCCAGGCCTCTAGAAGGGCACAGCAGGCAGAATCAGCACAGGGAAAATATACTTTGCAGCTCCTTTTGGAGCTCCAGGAGTGAAATCCAAGTGTCCCTCACTCCTTCATTTCAGCACACAGTATGAATTCTTGTTCCATCTGCAGTGGGAGCACTCTCATAGCACACTGCTGCACTACTTTACTTAAACTTTTCTGAGCCTATGCTATTTCCTGGGATGGGTGCTTATGAGAAAAAAAAAAAAAAACCATGAGTTTTTTAATCCCTTTGGGGARCAGTTTATAGGTCCCTCATTGCTTTCACCATAAAGGGCAGTCTTTCACCCCATCTTCCATGGCCAAGAGGAGATCACACAGCAGTGCTGACTCAGTGCTCCAGAGAGGGGTTGTGTCATGAGGCACTGATGRGGCGAGGTGATGCACTGATGTCATAAGGGTGGAATCTGCATATCCTGTGGGAATAAACAGACAAATGCCAAGTCAAGTTCCTCCATTGTCTCTTGCATTCTTAGTTTTTTCACCCTCTTGTTAGTGATTCAGCCTTTGAAGCACCTGGTATTTGTCTGGTTTTTTYCCCACCGCTGAATCGTGTTCTCGTTTTCACATTATCCCTTGCCTGAATGTCCCCAATCGTTGTCTAGACAGATATCACTGCTTTGTGAGGAGTACAGGTGGAAAAGTGTATTTTTATTCCTGAGTATCTCGGAAGATTTTCTGAGGGGCAGAAAGTTTGCTCTCCTCTTTGAACAACACACAGACTATCAAAAATCAGACCACGGCATGGGCAGAGATAGGAACAAAATGTGTAGGAAATACAATATTCAGGTAGGCCAGCCAACATTGGGCTTGTCTGTGTCTTAGTCTCTATAAATCTCAGATGTCTCACAGGCAGAACAGCACAAATAAGGTCTCCAGAAAGCACTCAAACCCARTGAAAGAAGAAGCTTTATGAATCAGCATGGTGTGTATTGAGGTCAGTGAGGAGGAAGGCAGAAGGACATTAACATGAGAATAGTCATTTATTAAAACGCTGCAGCCCTGAGAAAGAGGAGCAGGAATTGTTCATTTCAGAGATCGAGTGCAACAACTGCCAGACAGGGGACTTCCCTTCTTCTCTACTGGAGTATGACCTCCATTCATACTTAGCTGCTCTGGTTTATATCTATATGTTGTAGCTCTAAAACCCTCAGAGCCGAGTTCGCCTGCAGTATTTTTTACGTAAAGCATTTATTTTAACAGCTTCCCTACATGGACTGTGTGCAGTTCTTTGGGGACAAGGCCATTTTTCAAAGTTAGTGCTGCAGAGACAATAAAAAAGAGCTAAAAGAGATTAGAGTTTTGACTCTTACTATATATCAGGGAAATCTTACTGGAAACCTCAGACAGATGCACAGTAAAAAGGCTAAGCATGCTGCTTCTGTGATATATTTGCCTGAAATTGCTAGAAGACTCATATAACTTTTCCCTGTTTGCACTTCAGAAACAGATTGCTCCATTTCTTGATCCAAAGTTTGAGCAGTTCATGCTTGAAAAACTGCAAACCAAGGGACACTGGCTGATAATCATGTAATTGTGCTGCTTTTTTGTCCTATTTTTTTTGAGTGTATGTTGACAGCACATAAATCATTGTAGCATTCCAGATAGTTCTATTGGTAGAACTCTGYTCCCAGGATTTAAAGGCGAAGTCTTGCAATGTGAGGATTGAAGATCAGCTGAGCCATGGCCACTATCAGTGTCAGCTTAGCTGACAAAAAAAGGAGGTTAATCCAAACTGCATCGACTGCAGGCCTGTGTACAGCAAAGTCACACTGGCTTTGTTTATTACGGGCTAAGAGGCAGCACATGGAGAGTTGCCACAGCTCAGCTAATATATGGTAAGTTGCTAAGCTTGTAAGCCTTGAGTCCCTGTTTTCTGATTCACATCTGACACAGGAAATGGAAGACAATAATTAATGAGTGGAAGAGGAGATATGGCTTTACAATAGAGAGAGATGGTGAGATAACCTTATTACATATTTCACTGGATCTTTTACCAAACAGATGATAGACTCGTTATAAAGGGTGCACAGAACAAAGGGAACATTGACATTTAAAGCGATTCTGCTCCGGAAAGCAGSCACAGAATTGGCATGATGGGTTTCCGTGACTTTTATGTTTGGCTTTCGGGTGAAGGAACAGCTTTGTGTCTATTAGACCTGCAAAGTGTTGCAATGTGGGAGTTACACTGATCTTGAGTCTGATGAGATTTTGGTCTTGAAGTTTGCTTCTGTTCCCTCCTTCATCTCCTTTTTTCTCTTTTTTTTTTTCTTTCTTTCTTTCTTAATTTTTTTTTAACTCTATTTTCCAAGAAGCCCAGCTAGCAGCAGCTTTTGCTCCACTGTTTTCTTTGTTTGTTTTTTCTCATTTGTTCACAGGGCCTGCTTTTCTCACTACGTTGTTGCAACTTCAAAGCTGCCTTCACACAAGTTTATACCACCCCAGTTTAACCAGTGTGAACTTTCACATTTGGTGATCTACATCAGCTGCAGAATGTTCTATCCTTGCTTATTTACAAAACTCTTCTGACAAATCAGAGCTGAAAAAACAGCTATATTGATATTAAAATAAGAGGGTTTGTACAGTCTTGTGCCCTGATTTAGTTAAAATTTCTTAAAGCTGCACACTTTTAAATTAACACCACTGAATATGCASTCGATATGTTGGAAATACCACACCAGGGTTTACGAGCTATTGAGTTATATCCTCAGTGATATACTGTAAAATCCTTTTCTTCCCATGAGCCTGGAAAATAAGAATTAAACACTTGCAAGCTTGAAGTCTGGGGGTGCACTGGTGGAATCGAAACAGTGGCAATACTAGAATAATGCATGGGGTGAGACAAAGCCACACCTGGCTCTGTGTCACCTCCCTCTGGCAAAGCACCYTTGGCAGACCCTGCAGCTCCCTGAGTGACTCTGGGAACAGCCCAGCTGCATTTGGGATCACTTGGAACATGATGTATTTAAATTTAGCTTAAGTCTCATAAAAACCTGTAGGTTAACACCCAAACAAAAGGCTGCACTGATGTCATTTTGCACTTTCTGAAATGTTTCTCAGAATCTTGGCTCACAGGAAATTGCAACTTTCCGGTTTGATTCAGGAAAACATGAACTGTCAGATTTTTCTGTGGAACAGAGATTTCGGYACTCACTCAGCTCAGCCAGCAGGTGAGGAGAAGCTTAACAGTAGCACGTGGAGTTTTGTCCACCACAGCAATCCCTTGAGCAAAGAGCACACGAGGCTGGAAAACTCTGAAAGGGAAGTCGGAATGACCCAAACAGAAAACCTTTCCTAAAGGAAACCACATCTGTTCAAGCTGGCATGGAGGACTGTTCTCAGGAGGAGCGAGATGCAAAGTTCAAGGGAACTGCCTGAGAAGACACACGGTGACGGTGCTGGGTTATATAACATCCCTCAGTGTGAGGAAGCTCTTTGTTCTATTTACAAATCCTTGTGTTACTGACACGGAAACTTGGGTGGCTGCCTTCCAAAGACAACAATGAAGAAAGMAAGAAAGGTGGGTTTTTCTTTGTCTTGCAGCTCCCATAAATCCCCTACTGTTCTGAAATTTGATTTTTAAAATTATTTTTTTCCCCCATGTGCAATACCTTCACAGGTTTTACAAGCATAATTACAAAGCAATTAAATGTAGGAGCAGTGAGGAAGAGTGAACCAAGGAGCGCTGAGCCTGGTTGTTTGAAAACTCCACAGATGCTGGTTACAACTTTGAAACAACAAGGTTATTGTGTCTGAAGAGTATTGTTCCRTCCACAAAGAGGTCAAATACCGGAGAACATTCTTGGATATTAAGTGAGATTTAAATGAGACTTGTTCCTCAAGGACTACCTTATAAACCAGTTTATCTGATACAAAAGCTCCCAAACCCTGAGAAAACTCCAGGTGAGATTGGAACACCAAGGAAGAGGATAGAGCAGAGGTCACAAAATCATGAATAATGTAAAGGGATAGAGGATGAATAATCACTATTTGCTATAGCACGAGAACACCGATTTTCATTAAAAAACAATCASAATCATTTTTCTCTGCAGAAACAGGCTTTTATTAAATAGTTTCCTCTAAGCCAATCTCTGGGACTGTGCCTCTAGCACTTACTTTTCTCTGCTCCTCAGTAAATATTTAGACTGGATGGTGCTGTCATGTCCTCTGTGAATAACTTGGTACCTCTTACTGAATCCATTCTATATATTTGCTGGTGAACAGTTTGGCTGTAGACTAGATGCTATTCTTGCTATTCAATGAAAATTTTATTTTGTGTAATTTTCATGATTAGCTAATAACAAGTTTCCTTTAATTTCCTGGATATTTTGGGGGGAAAGACATTTGTTTAGTAAGAGCGCATCATAAAGAACTACAAGGCAGGGATAGACCTTCCAAGTCTTGTTCAAACTCCATTTCAGACATCAGGAGTCCTTTATCTCTGCTCTCTATCTAGGAAAATATTTACCCATTATAATGACCTAATCACAGGAAGGGGCCAGGGCCCAATTTTCTCATTTGCCTGCCTGTCTCATCTTGGGGTGAGGCTTGATGGAGGGTGTGTACCAGCCCCAGATCCCCGTGCAGAGCTTGTAGTTGATGCTCAACACCATCAGTGTCAACTGGTGTAATGCTCTGGGTGCTGGGGACAGTGTTTGGATGCTCTCAAACGCTGCCTGGTGATAKCCACCTTCTCCATCAGCACCTTCCTACCCTGTGTGCAGCATGGCCACCTCATCCAGGAATATCCAAAGCAGCATCGATGTGGCTAAAGCAAGGCKGAGTAGGTTCTTGTTCCTACCTCAATGTAATGAATGAGTGAAAGATCTTTACTGTRAGGCGCTGGAACCATTCTGCTGAGGACAAAGGCAGAGCAGGAAACAGCCCAGATGAAGTAATGGGCTTTTAAAGTGTTGAGCTGCTCTGTTTCCACAAGGCAAGATGCAAGCTGATCTCTCTGTAATAAGATAGGGTGGGAAAGGTTATATAATTAGGTTACTTGCTGCCTCAAACCCTCCTTCTCTGTAATGCTAAATAAAACAAATGCTTCAAGGATATAGGTCACTATCCCTGATCAGCTGCCCAAAGGGAGGAAACAGAGGGTGGTAAACAGCTGACACACAGGTGTAGCCAGATTTTGATTTAATACTGGGGAAAAGTGGCATTTTTCAGTCTATGCTCCTGAGGGGTGAGATGTTGAACATGTGAGATGGGCCTCCAGAAGTTCTGCAAATGCTGAAACCTTGTGGCCAAAATGTAGGCACGATAACACAAATACTAACTGAATTTTTTCCCCCTCTTTTCCCTGCAGAAGGTGTGGGACTAAGAAACACACCAAAATGTCGGCTTTCCTGATGCTTTGAAGCCATTTGACTCTTTCTAAAAGCTCGGTGCAGATCAGGTGCTCATAGGCAAATTGCTTCAGGCTCCCAACCTCAACCAGCCCTTGCTGGAACGTTAGCACACTCCTGGAGCTGTGGTGGCTYTGGTGTGTCTATGGCATCAAACAGATACTTGAAGTGTTCTGAGAGAGGGGACAGAATACACACAGGTACCTCTGACATCCTAAGGACTTGCCAGGGCACCAGTGAGATCCTGAGGCTTCTCCACTGCAGCCACAAACTCAGTGCTCTCAAGTTATTACCCCGAAGGGAAGATGGTGCTTCCAGCGCACGTTTGCTCTCAAATTGTCCACCAGATTAGAGACAAGCAATTTGGAAGAGATCTATGAGCAATCTGGTTTAGCTCTCTGCAGACATTCCTCTCCAGCCACAAGCAGCTCATGAGCAGTTTGAGCYCAGCTCCAGTGCCAGGGATCTGTCACCTCACTGGCAGCAGGGCTGGGCTGTCTCCTCCGTGATCCAAATTTTTGATGGTGTGAGGAAATGTGCATTCAGGGACGGCTGAGCCCAGGGATACCGAGGTGCCCTGCATTGCCTCTGTGTTCCAGAGTGGGATGGAGCAAATGGAGCAGCCTGTGGGCAGAGATGCTCTTGGTTAAGGTCAAACATGGGTTGAAATGGGTCTATAAAAATTCTTGAGTCAGTCCATACTTACGTGCTTATAAGGTATACGGCGTTCTGAGATTAACTATGGAGGTAGGGAGCCCATCACTTTCATAAGATCACAACTCCTGGTGTGATCTTGCAAAGGCTGGGAAGGGCTGTAGTCTCCTTTTATAGATGGTGCACTGAGGCACRAAGCTCCAGAGTACTGGGGAGAAACATGTTGGACAAATGTTTCTCATTAAGAAATGTTTATTTGTCAGGCATTATTCCTTTCATGTAGAGTGTGTGGGGGTGTATCCATTTTAGCAAGATACTCTAGGAAATGTTTTCTTGGAGTCAGCATGAAAATTCTGGCCAAAATGGTCCTTTGTTGTGGCATGGTCATTCCTGGACTGGCTGGGAGTTTGTAGGTCAGGTCTTGGAGCTGAGGCTGGCAAGGTGGGGAATGAGAACAGGCAAAACTGATTCTCTGTCACTTCTGGTGCTATGATTTGTTTTCCCTTGCATGCCTTTTGTCCTTTATTACAAGGGAGAAAGTCCTCCAAAATGTTGAGAAGTCCTGTTTTTGTCACAGCAGACATGGGAAAGATGCCAGACTCTCCAAGATATTGGCAAATGGTGGAAGATTTTCCATGTCAGTTCAAGCTGCAACTTTCCCCAGGTCCCAAATCTGTTCTGTTGCAGGGCTACACACTTTACCTTGGTTTTCTGCACAGAAAGTGATGTAAAGAAAACAAATTACTTTTGAAAACTATCAGTGCCTAATCACCTAGTGAAGAATGGGCAAAGCTGGCAGACGAGCTGGAGGCCCAGCAGCCACGTCCTCTCCTTTTGACTTCATTGTCCTCTGTTTCCAAGCTGGTCTGTCAGATTTGTCACACTTCTCAATTCTCAAGGCAGTTGTTTTCCAAAATAAATACTTTTCTTTACATCATTTTCTTTGTATGTATCTTGAGTATAAACCAAATTAACCTCTTGCTTCTTCAGGGCTTTAAATCATTTAGGGCCTCTGCAGGAGACAGGTGTTTTTGAAGCATGGAACATACCTCCTGRGCCAGCAAATCCAGAGCTTTGCTGTTGCACAGGGCTCTGTCTGATGCACTATGGGATTTGGGCTACCTGGTCCACTGGGAATATCCACCTCCATCCACCTCAAGTTATTTTCTTTGGCATTACCAACTGCACAGCTTTTGATTTCTTAAACTCTTCTCATCAATCCTGTTTTTCACTCAAGACTGCCCAAAGGCTCAGAAAGGGAAATGGAAATGTCCAGGGGTCAGGCACAGAAATCAAGTTTTGTTCAGATGAAAGCTACCAAGAGAGAGTGTGCTACCTCCGAGCAGGGAGGCCAGAGGGGGGTCACTGGCTTATTTTGCAGCCTTGCCAAAAAACTTCTCTTGGATCTGTTGTTTATTGCAGCTCAGACTGATTTTCATCCAAAATAGATCTCATATTTAACTTTTGGTTTCCTTTTTAGTT
>NW_026623516.1:708854-714290 GCF_030028575.1 Malurus melanocephalus | reverse complement strand
TAATTTTCGCATCTTCTCCCTTCCTAATATTTCAGATCTCTCTGGGTGTCTTCACACTACACCCAGGTTGCCTGATTGAAGGAGTTACAGGCAAAGTCTGCAGTTGCCATTTTTAGCTTGCAGAGATAATATTTTTGCGGCTGTATACATTTCTATGTGCTGTAACTCTATTTACTTTAGCAGAAGAGCYGGTAAGATTGACAAGTGAAGCAACATATTCATATTATCTTGCAAATGTGTTAATGACTATATAGGCTATAGGTCCCTGTGGAAATAAGAAAAGGCATTCTTTTAATAAACAATGGAGTGCATCCAGTTTTTCTTCCTACTTAAGTTATTTCCAGCACATTCACTAAAATGCTACCAGATTCAATAATATTTGTCTCTTTCTTGGCTTCTTATATACATAACTTTCTTCCATGACAACAAGTCCAAGATTTTTTGGAGCCAAAGCAGGAATGATKATGTGTTTTTGTTGTTGTTGTTCTTCTAACCAGCTGTCTCTGCTCATCTTGCTGTCACTGGGAGAAGACATCTGCTTAGTACATTCAATATTTTCACTTTGATTCTCAACAGGGAGGTCACAGCCCATGCGAAAATGTCCCCCAAAATATTTGTTACCACAAACATTTCTTTTAAGACTGGGGTGCTTTGTTTATTCAGCACAGACTCCATAAAGTATTTAACTGATTCCCTTACTGTAAAGCAAATTATTTCAGTGCTAAAATCTAGACATGAGACATTTACTGTTAGTCAGATACTATGCAAGATACCAGATGGTGTAAAATACAAAGTCTAGTGGCTTCTGCTTTAATTTTATCACATCATTCTGATGAGATACTAGAAGTTTGCTTTTTCCTTCCCATTGAGACCCAGAGAGTGAGGATTGTTTACAAAATTATCCAACTTCTTTACCAATTCTTTGTGTCAATTTAATCAAAATTAATTAGAAAAAAAGGAGTAGTGCTAGTAATGGTTTGGATGTGGCGAAATGCTTCAGGCAGCTCTTTCTTCTAGGCACGAGCAAGTCTCCTAACTCATTAACCAGAGATCCAGTCTAGCAAAACACTACAATCCTTAAATCCACCCCGTTCAATGGAACGCTTAAACCTAAGCTAAAATCTCTCTGGGCTCAAATTTGATTTAAGCATGTCCTTAAAACGAAGTATGCTGCACTAGCACACTGCTTAACTATACTCCTCAGCACTGGAATTCAGCASTTTTACAAAGCTTTACCACTGCTGAGGCACAGGCTGCTCTGGCCCAGACAGGGATGGAGCAGAGCAGGGAGAGAGCCTGAAAGCTGTGCAGGGAGGTTTATAATTTCCTGACCTACCCCAAACTCACCGTGGACAACAGTGATATGATATGGAATTAGACAGGACTGATGGCCAGGTGAAACTGAGCACCTTCGAGATGTGCACAGAAATGGAGGCTTTGATGGTGGTCGTTATCTCTGATAACCCTCACAGAAAAGTGGGGAGTTTGTTGGAAATTTTATATCTGGTCAGTGAGGATTCCCTTGGGGTTTTGGCCCAGTCTCAATTGTTGTCAGAGATATGAGATTCACTAAAGTCTGCTCAGTACCATGTCCTGCATTCCCATCTGGGTGCAAAYTTACCGGCAAAGTGGAGAGTGACAAAGCTTGGGCGCTGCTGTTCCCAGATTCCTTCCACCAGGCAGCACCCACGTGTATCTCTCCATCAGAAACAAGCACCCTGTTTGGAAGCCAATTCAGGCTTGCAGGATGAGTCTCTTCTCTCCTGTCTGCCCAGTATCCATGCTGGTGTTTCCTCATTCCTTCCCCAGTGCCGCAGGAATGCTATTGCTGTGAGCTCAGATTTTGCAYGTGCTTCCAAGAATACGCTTTGGAGACTGAAGGAAGGGTCAAGTGTGACACCACACGTCTCGGTGGAAACAGGCATCCTCCTGGCAGGGCAGGTGAAAAGTGCTGTGGTTTGGGGAAGAGGAGTCTCCAGTTGATCCAACACTAATTGCATCTGATCTTTGTCTGTAAATTAGGWGGCAGCTCTCCCAAAAACACATGCTTAGTGTGTTTTCCAGCCTCTTTGGCCTTCACCCACGGAAGAATTAGTTCACCAGGTGCGCGACTTTCCTGTTGTTCTGGAATTGTTGCTAGCCAGGGAATATGTCAGATCCCCACAACTTCATCTGATCAAGAGCTGAGTTGCAGCAAAAGTGGCTGGGTTAGAGATAAAGCAAACTTATCCAACTATGAAGCTCTGGAATGGAGCTTCTAGATATTCTTATAAACAGGGCAGGTGAACCCCTGTCAGGTATGGTTTAGCCAGTACTGCTCCTGCTTTGTGGCCTGAGAGATGGAATTCCTGTGGTTTCCCAAAGGCTCTTCCTATCCTGAGTTTTTTTTGTTTTGTGATTTTTGCATCTGAAATCTCACCGAAAAGGAGAGAMCCAAACTCTGAAAAGCAGGGTCTCACCTGCTGACTTCTGGAAACTTTGCACAGAATGGGGTCTGATAGGAGGTCATGGTGTGTCATTCCCTGCTCTAAACCTCGTGCTGTGGGTTTATAAGGGCTCCTCCAGACATAGAAAGGTGAACTGACTGGTCTAAAGTAGCTCTAACAACACAGGGAAAGTAGGAGCAGAAGCCAAGTTTCCAATCTCCTAGGCATGCACCTTAAACACTAAAAAGCTTAATTTCCTTGAATTAATACTGGCCCAGGCTGACTCCTGTATTCCTGCCTCCTGACTGGCCTATGCAATGTCAGGCATTTCATTCTTTTGCTGTTTAATTCATTTTGCTGCTATGGTGCAGGGTGCGGTAGATATTACCAAAGGAATGATTGTATGTTTGCCAGTATTTTTGATTCTTTCCAGGCAAAGAGCAGATTTTCACAGCCAGGCTCAACACCTTGAGTTTTCTACTTTCATTTCCAAAGTGTATGATATTGGTCATGATAGGAAATTGAAAAAACCCAGAAAATTCATGCTGTGTTTGACAAGGCAGTGACCATTCTGGGCAGCACCTTACAAGGGTAATGGGCTGCAAATCAAACTTCTGCYGCTGTGCTGCTGAGGATTAGTCACAGTTCATCTACCAGCAAAATGGAGGTAGTGGTAGTTACTATCTCAAACTCCAGAGGCTCAAAGATTAAAACTTYTGGGATCATTCAAAAGAGGCTGCTGTGGATGGGCATAGTATTCTATCTTCTGTTAACAGCACTGGAAAATTTCATAAGCTTGATGGATAAAGAAGCAATAATTKTTGGATATGGGACAAGGAAAATATTTGACCACTGGTTTTCTCTGAAATACCAAATGGAGAACACTTGTCTCTCATCTCCAGCCAAAGGGTATTTTTTTTAGTGTTCATATACTTCCCTTAGATCCCAGTTGAGAAAACACAAGGACTGTTGCAGATCGGCATGAAAATTCGAACAGAGAAGAAAAAAAAAACAAAACAGGCAACAGTTTCTGCGTATATCTGCTGTTGAGAGCTCCACCACACTGAGGTTGACAGACACGGTGAKGTTGACAGACATGAGTGCCAGGAAGCCTCTGGTGATAACCACCTGCTCCTGGTGGAAGAAAATCCCATKGTGAGCTGTCCTCGGAGTGCAATGCAGGAACATGACCGCGCAGCCCGGTGGTCAAAGCACTCAGCTGGAAGGAGACAGGTGAACTGTAGGCTCTGCAGGGAGGGTACTGAACCTGAGTTTCCAGGGCCTCGGGCGAAGGCTTTGGTTGCTCATCTTGAGCTGCTGCTCCGGTCTCATCCATGTGGAAATCAGCTGTGCCCGTGTCTTTCACAAGAGGCCACGTTCACAGAGCCCTGCTGGCTCTCTAGGTAACAYCTATGGCACAGGGCCCTGGTGACTCATGAGCTGTTCAGCTTTGGTTTAGGATCTCAGMAGGCTTTAGACACAGGTAGGTGGTTAGGACAAGGCTGGGGCATTTCTACTCATAGTCCTTAAAAAACACCTGTGGCTGTGACTATTCACACAGATTTAGCATCARTGCTTCTAAGGAGAGAATCTAGCCCTGGCAGGCCTCTCTGTTCCTGGGGGGAATTTAGCACCCTGGAACACGTGGCCAGTGCAGGACAYCAAATCAACCCCAGATGGGGGGTTTGCACTGAGGACTAAATTTGGGATAWGTCATGCTTTCCCTTCTGAGGGGTCTGCCAGGCTGGCGTGAAATCTCTTGGGGTCTCTGATTGGGAAACACACTGGCTGCAGCAACCAGGGAAGGTGGAGACAGGCTGAATCACAGTTCCCTGCTACAGCTTCTTAAGTCTTTTAGGCACTTACTGTCCTTTTTTTTATGTCCAAAGGAGCAATCTTTCCCTCCTGGGGCTRTCAAGCACTGACTGTGGACATTAAAGCTGGTAATGGGATAAGAGTGTAAACATCTTTTGAAAGCACACACCAGAGCCCTTTATTTTAAAAATGAAATACATTTGAAGCGCCTAAAAACTCACCCCAGAAATCTCTTTCCAAATGAGTAAGGCTTGGCAACGCTCCCCTCCACAGCCTGAACAAAATGTAACCCTTCTGTCTTCCCATTCTCTTCAGGGCAGATGCACATACCGAACAGCTACTTAAAGGGTAACATTCCATTATAAAAACAATCACACTCAACACCTCAATTTATTTAATTGCAGTCCTTAGAAATAGCCACAAAACAATCAAACAGAAAGCAATCAGAAMATAGTTTCCCTTCCCCCTCTCCTCAGTATTCTCGACAAGTTTTATTTTGAATCTGTGAACAGGCAGCTCCTTTGGAACTCCCCGCACCTTTTACCTCCCTTCACCTTGTTCTTCRCCCCAGCTGCAAAAGAACAGATTAGAGGGTGGCTGGAGAAGCACCCAAAAGAGTCCCGGACAAAACTTCCGTGTTAAAAGTTGTATCCTGGAAGGCACAGGGTGCATTTCTGGGCCTAAGGCTCCCCTGGCTCTTGGATGCAGAGCAGGAAGGTGATGCTCACAGGGTCGGAGCCGCCTCCAGCCCCGTTTCCCCCCCGCCCAGGTACCGGGAGCCGCCGCCGCCCGCCCCCCCTGCGCAGCGCAGCCCCCTCCCGCCGTGCGGCCGTCCCGGCCCCGGCCCCGGCCCCAGCCCTTACATGGACAAATCTGCCTGCAGGGAAAGGCAGGAATTTGGGCCCTTGACGTCAGCCGCGGGCAGAGCGCGGCAGCCCGGCAGAGCAGGAGGCAGCGGCCGCCGCTTTCGCTTTTAGTTTCGGGGCCGTCCCGCCGCGCTCCGGGCCGCCGGCCGCCCCTCCCTGCGCCCCAGCAGAGGTGAGGGCCGGGGGGGCGCGGACGGATGGATGCGGGCGGCGGGAGCGCCGCGGCCGGGGGGATGCGGAGGGGCTGACGGACCGGAGGGAGGGATGGATGGAGGGATGGATGTGCGGGGCGGAGCGCGGGAGGGGCGGCTCGGGGGAAGCGGCGGGCG
>NW_026623516.1:580436-708253 GCF_030028575.1 Malurus melanocephalus | reverse complement strand
CCGGCTGCCGCAGCCCCGCCCCGCCGACCCCCGGCCGCGGCTCCTAGTCAATAACAAGTTGAGTAAAGCTCTGCTGCTTTTTATATGTCGGGGGAGGCCCTGCCTTCCCCACCAGGTAAGGACGGAAAAGTTTCCCACACCGTGACGTCACCCAGGGCTTTCTTTTTTAGCATAGTGTGTTTTTTTTGCCCTCCTCTTTTCTTGCTCTCTTTTGAACAGGCAAACCTTCTCCCTGCCATTGCTCAGGAGCACTCCCCGCGCCCCRGGGCTGTGCTGGGAAGCCGGCAGTGCTCCCGAGGAGGCGTTGATGARGCAACTCTTCCTAATTGCTCTGCCGCCTGTACCTCGAGGTGCAGCTTGGCCCTGCCTGTGAAACAGACGAGAGTTGGATTCTCCTACTTTGTTTCAATTTTTTTTTTTATTTTTGTTTTTCTACACGTGTAGGAATTGACCTTTTARCCCAGATGTGTGGTCCTTGGGTTAGTTTCCTGTCTGTTTCTTTCCGTTTTGTTAGGCAAGTGGTACACAAAAGTTTAAGGAGCTTGCAGGAGCCATCAAACGTGCTTATGTGTCTTCCCACACACCTGCAACACATTGATCCTTCAGCACAAAGGGGTTTTGACCCATGCAGAAAAGGTCTCACAATGAAGCTRCAAGTGTTTTTGGACATACTTCAGGATTTCTTTGCTTCCGTGGATTTATTTACCTGTAGAGTTTGTGCTTGTACATTCCAGGAATGATTTCTGGGGCAAGATCTGAGAGAATGGGGAGTGCCTGGTTGCTGGTGATGCAGCAGGTGCTGGCTCACCAAGTAATTGGAGAAATGGGATATTAGGAAAGTATGGGAACATGCAGAGCTGGAGAAAAGGACACAGCATTTCATCTTCATGTTAATAATGTGGCTATGTTCTTGCTGAAATATGTTGGCTGCTGTCCTGTGTGTAGCTCAGCCTGCTGTGCAACAGCACAGTTTAGGGATGTGAGGGACTTTCTAATTATCCCCACCCTTGCTGATGTGGGACTGGCCCACACAAGGCTTAATAGTAATCTGGGATTTCCCTTGGGAAATATGAGTRTCTATGAATAGAGATTTACTGTTGAAAACTTCTCTCTGCCTGTTGGCTTGGTCTGTCTCTGCCCATCCCATGACCTTACAGCCTATTGCTACTAAATTTATTAGCTCTGTTATTCCCCTCTTTTAGTTGTTTAGCTTTTGTTGGAGGGTTTTCCCTGTGGAGTAGGCCCTAGCAGCTGATGGTGTGGGTGGTGATCATGTAGCCACCTGGCAGCAAGCCCCTACCCTCCTTGTTGAATCCTGCTTTAACTTTGTTATGATGCAGGTGCTGCTAATGGGCCCTTCAGGCCTGCTGCTCATTATTTCATAGATGGTTTTAATTGTTTTGTTCAGGTTTCCTTTTTCCACCTGAGTCGGCTTGTGCAGTCTGTTGGAAAAAGCAGCCAGATCAGGGACACCTGGGCAGCACTGAGGATRGCAGCAGCACTGAGTTGCCATCAGTAATGGTTCTGCAGAGAGATGCCTTATAGTGGGCAGGAGACCTGCTTCCCAAAAGTCACTGCCACCGTGCGTGTTGTGTGGCCAGGGGCACACTGGCTGTGTATGACCCACACTGCCAGCAGCCCTGGKTGGTGGCATGCAGCCCTTGTGTACTGCCTGGGTAAACTCCTGGGTGGAAATGAAGGACMTGTCCAGGAAAATGAAGCTAAAACTGTGCCTTATTAAAGCTTCTGTAGGTACAGCCCCAGGCTGCTCTGAGTTGCTGTGCAGTCTCCACGATGCCCTGGGTCAGTGAGAATTACTGCTTTTCTCGCTGTACATGTGTCTCTGTCTTGCCAGCCCTGTTTGCCTGGTGTGGTTGTACTGGCTSGGCAGAGGGGCTGTTACTGAGCTGGGAGAGAAACTCCAATTCCTGTTGCTCAGAGGYGAGATTTTTACCTTTGGAACGTGTCTGGAGATCAGCCTGGATATCAGGGTAGGATACTGGTGAGCATGCCCGTCTCAGTGTGGGTTCCAGCTCTATGAATCCTTTCTCTTGTTCCAGTTTGGTGGAGAGTCACCCAGCTTTAGGGGATAAAAATATTGAATGATGTCTGTGATGTGCTGTTGTGAAACCAGGACAAAACTGGCAAAAACCTGGCTTTAGACGGGCAGGCCAGAAATGATTTTCAGGTTCTATATACTGGGAATCCTGGTTAGTTTACCTGTCTTGTCTCTGGAAATTTGCAGACCACATTGGATTTCCAAGTTGCATTGTGCAGAGAAATGCCTTCAGCTGTGCTGTGTTAGTGAGTTAATAGGCACAATGAGGAACTGGTGCAGTGTAATTCAAGCTTTCATCTAGTGTAATGGCAGATTCAGGTGTGTATCCCTTGCTARGATACTTGTTTTTCTAGGATGTTCAGGCATGAAGCTCTAGGGCTGGAGTAGTGAGTTTTGCAAGGTGGTGTTGGCTGCAGTCTCAGTGGAGCTGGAGTGCTTTTACATATATTATTATCAGTATGTATTTTTAATTATTGCTCCTAGTAAGAATTACAGTATGGGGGTTCATGCTCAGAGTGGAGACACCATTTAATTTTGAAGCCTGGCCTTGTCTTGTTTGTTAAAATTAGTGGTGCCCACCTGTCTGACAACAAAACTTAAGTAATACCCTTGTGATCAAACTTTGTGAATGCAGTTTTGGAGAGGGATAGTAAGAATGGCTGGGAGCTGGAAAACCTGAGGGAGTTCTACCAGCAGTWTGGGATCACWCCTCTTAAAAGGACACATGTTAGAAAGGTGCCAGAGAAGCATCGAGTGCTGTGAAAAAGGGATGTCTGTTCCTTTGTACAAATGAAAACCAAGGTGAAAGTGGCTGATTCAGAATGAAGACATTTAAGCGCTTTTCAGTGTAACTAATGGCATTTATCATGCAGAATGTTGCTGAGAACAGGAGTTCAGCCGAGTCTGAAAAGAAGATTGGATGGTTGTATGAGTGTCGGGTGAATTCAGAGTTGTACCAGCCTGTGGTGGTGCCCATTGTATTATAAGCATCTAATTGGAAAAAAAACCCCAAAAACAGTTTCATGTAGGTTTCCATGAAGCATCTCTGGCTGGCTGTAGCTAGAGAAAAGCAGTAGCTTGGGTGGATGACAAATTGTTCCACGAACAGTTTCCACGTGTCTGTGGAAACAAATACCCTCAGGGGGCCCGCAGTGGTTTCTCTATTGCTCTGCCCATCGTGGCTGTGTGAACAATGCATCCTCAGTGTCTTTCTGTTGCTCAAGCTTCTGAAAGCCTGACCCACACAGCTCTGCCTTTCTGCTACTGATCACTTCTGTCCCTGACATGGCTTTCAGAAACACTTGCACTCAGTGCTCTGGCTGGCCCCAGATTCTGGGTTTCACCTTAAACTGGTTGTCCACACTCTGGTGTGGTCTGTGGCAGCCCGGGTAACGTGTAGCTAAGTCCCAGGGAATACATGAAGAGGTTTTAAAGATGGCATCAGGATGATGAAGAAGTATACACTGGCCAAGAGTAGGTCCTTTTCCAACTCAGGATATTCTATGATTCTTTACATATGTCTGTGCTTTCTAGGTGCATTATTTTTGTTGTTGTTGTTGGGGAGAATCTTCAGGGCAGTAAGATGGGTACCAAGTCCATGTACCAGAACCACCAGAAGTCTGGGATTCAGTGTCTGTGTTTGCTGTGTGCACGTGTGAGTGAGACAGTGAAGCTCCTGTCTGCAAGACTAGGTCCTCCACAGGCTTTTTCACCCCAGTAACTTCCTCATCTCCCTTTGCTCTTGCTCTTGTGGCAGCATAATTCTGTTAAAAGCTAGAGAGCTTACTGCAACTGCAGCTAGGACAGAGGAGGCAGGAGCAAAGGAGAGGGAAACCATAACTTATCAAAGGACGTGGTTTATCTGATGGACAGATTCACAAGGAACAGTGCCTTTAAAGAGCATGTGTTATTTCAAGTATTTTCCTATGTATGACTTTATAAACAGGGGTTCCAGAGGAGCGATGGAGGGAAGATCTTGTGATTGGTGTCCATGAGTGTGCATTGGGATGCTGGAGGAGAACATCAGTAAAGTTTGAAGAGCTCAGTGTTTCCCTCTTTCTGATTTAGCRAGCTTTTTGTTTTGCAAAATAGAGACAAACAGAGAAAATAAAGCAACAAATCAAACTGAAAACCACAGACCAGAAAAAAACCCCACAAAACATTAAAGCTTTTGAGAGCTTGTGCCTGCCTGAGAAGCAGAGTTTAGCAGGGTTGGTTCTTTTCATTCATCCTGCTCCTGGGTATGGCAGKCCAGGTAGGGCTGGTGATGTTTTCCAGTCCAAACATGAAAAAAACTAAAATCTGCTACCCACACTTAATCATTACAATTAAGGTTATTGGTAGAGACAACTCAGTGGAGATTCTGTTTTGATTTCTAAGAGCTGGTTTCGATCAGGGTCTGAGCAACTGCAAGAGCTGGCATGAAAATGATAATTTTTAAGTCACTGTCAGCAAGTCTCTGTCATTTTAGACTGTCGGTATCTGTTGTTGGGATCTGTGGGTGACAGTGACACACACGTGTGAGTCAGAAGAACTCCCAAACTATCACAATATGCTCAGGGAAGGAAAACAAACATCAGTGGAGTTGTGGGCTGCTGATAACCTTTTCTTACACAAAGTTATAAGCTTTTGAGTGTTGCAGGCTGTTAGGATGTTTTCTGTTGCCCTTGATGCCATAAGGGAACCTCAGAACACAGCGATTCCTTGGCAAACACATAAATTACTTAGTTTGGTTTGAGGGTAGGGAGGGATGCAGGAGGGACTCTGGCTTATGCCAGTTTTGTTGCTGTGTAATAGCCCACCAGGCCTCTTTGGGGTTTGCAGATCTGCCTGGGAGGGGSCCTATGTTGTATCTAAGTGAGTTTATGCACATGAGCACCCTCTGAGTAGGTGCCATTCAGCTCTTGGCTGCCTTCCTCCCCCTGCTCCTGCTGCTCAGTGATGCTTCAAGGCAGGAAAACTTCCGCCAAATCTTGGATGATTGTGCCGCCAGTGGAATAGTTAGTTGAGATTTAATATGGCCATTATCTTTAGGTAATAAAGTATCAACTAACTTGCCATAACTATCTTGTTTAATGTCTATTAAAAGCTCCACATACTTCATTCGCTGGGTGAAATTTAATAGAAGTTCATCTGAGCATTTATTGCTTATTTAATTTAAAAATAAGTTGATCTCCATGACTGGAGTAACAGGCACTAAGGATTTAATTAACATTTAGTAAACTGCCCTGTTAGCTCTGAATTACAGAATCAGGTCTTGTTTATGCATCAATTTGTAACTACCCTCTCCCTTTCTCTTTTCTTTTTTTTTTTTTTTAATTTATTTTTAAAATTTTTTTTGGCCAGCTGATCTCATTGTGGGGAGCTGCAGTCATCTTCTATTCTCCCCCTGCTCCTGATCTTTCTGCACATGGAGAGCCTGTTCTGGAGCTGGAATGCTGCCTAGGAGCCAAACCCAGCTGCTTTCTTGTGAGACCAGCCCAGGCAGCTGGGCAGGGRCAGGTGGGATAGAGGAGGTTGAATTCACAGGTTCTCCCACAGACCTTGCAAAAGGGTTTGTGGAGYCCCATGGGGTGGGTAGGGTTGCACTGTGTGGTGGGGTAGAAGTGATCCAGCATTAACCTTAGCTTAAATTTGGCTCTGTTACGTTTAAGTATCTCATGTAGAGCTTTTTCAGCGGTGTGGCTGCTGCATGGAATTCAGGTTGGTGAGGTTTGCTTTTTGGAAAGAGAATGTTGGGGTGTTGTTACAGGTGACKTGTGGGTGGTCCTGCTGCAGTGGCTGTGTTGGTTGTACCCCAGCTGGGGTGGTTTCTGTGTCAGCAATGTGCATGTGYGTGTTCAACGTGCTGCGTGCACGTACCCTAAGGAGCTCCCTGTTTCAGCAGTTTATTACCTCACCTTAACAGATTTGAACTGCTCCACTTAGTGATGCATGAATGAAAGCAAGGAGTCTCCCAGACAGTGCAGGCAGCAGCGGCTGGGTTGGGAGAGTGATTGAATTAGCAGCTGATAAGTGGTTGTAGCTCCAGCTGCTGTATCTTCACTGCCTGACTAGCTGGGTGTCAGTGATGTTCCTGTTCAAGCTCTGTGCTGAAGGACATCAGCTGGCTTGGGTTCAACATACCTTGTTTGAGTTAGAGACTTGATCTGCTTATTATGGGTTTGGACAAATCTTGAGAGATACCTCAAGATATTAATGCAGCTACGACAAGCCTTTAGTCTGGATCTCACAAGAAAAATGGATAGTGATGGTGGCAGGCACGTGGCAGACATGTAWTTAATTACATGCTGTGAGCTTTGTTGAAGGAATGGTTTTAAAGTTGCAAAGTCCAAATGCTCCAAAGCTATGAAAAGCCAGAATGAAGGTTGTTGATGAAACCTTAATTTCAGGCCCTCTTTCAAGCAGGTATTATGTTATAGCCACTTAATCACCAGAGCACCTACACTGTGTAGTGGAAGGTGATATTTAATGAGCAGCTATTTAGTTGCTTTTCTCTTTGTGCAGTGTGTGACCCCAAGCCTTAGTTACCATGTACTTTTCAAACCTGAGACAAAATGCAGAGTTTTTAATTTTCTTTTGTGCTTTTCTGGAGTGCTCTTTGTTCATTCATTGGAGCACTGTGGAAGTTGGAGGAGCTATTTTTGTAGTGCCTTGCCAATGTCRAGGAAAATTAGTCTTGCCATTTTACTTACGGGACACTGAGGCTTGGAGAAGCATGAGTCCAGTTGTCTCACATCACCCCTGACACTGAAATCATAGAGAAAAAAGCAGGCCAGGATTGTTCTTTTGAGTGTGCAGTCATAACTGATAATAAAGCAAAGAAATGGTTGGAAAGAATTGTTTGTAATTACAGACTGAAGTTAACGTCTTTTCTGCTCAACTCTGGAGATGACTCTGAACTTGCACTTATCTTCTCCCATATTTCCAGGCTGTACCTGCCTCTTATGCATTATCATCATTATCCTTGAGTGGGGGGCAAAGCCTGTACTTATCTTRCATGTGTATTGAAATGCCTAGCTTAGTGTGGAAGCTGGTCTGCACCTCTGGCATTTGGAGGCTAGAGCAACTTAGTGCTGTTGAATCCGAAATGTGGTGTTGAGTGGGTCCAGAAATAAGCCACTAAGATGGTTAAGGTCCAGGTGATATTTATGTATAAAAACATATTTCAAGTAGTAGAAGTAATGGGGACTTCACATCGTCTGCTCCATGCTTCCTCAGTGACTTGTTTCCCCATGTACAGTGTGACTGACATTTTTCAGGGTAGTTTAAGCTTCTTTTAAGGCTTATTCATCACTTCTGATTCCTGCAGGCGATTTGTTTTGAGAAGGAGTATTATGCCTTCCTTAGCACTGTTTCACTTCGGTGCTTTTTCAGACATTCCATTTCTTTTTCGAGTTCCTTGGGATGCACAGAGCCGAGCTTGGAAAACACAGCTTTGCATCTTTGCCATTTAAGGAGGTCTTGGTGAACCTTCTGCATAGTAAGTTTGAAATTCAAGTGTATGAGTAATCCAGCTGAACTCTGCAGTTACTTGTGTAAGATAAGTGAGTTTCAGCACTGTCCCATACCCAAATCCTAACCTGCTCCCGAGGCAGACAGATGGGGAACAAAGGAAGGRCAGAAGGGTTAAAGTTACCTGGGGAGATGTAGCATGCAGAGTGATCACAGCCTCGCTGCTGCGGAAAGTCAGCCTCATACAGAGCAGCAGATAATACTGTGAGTGGTGCAGACATTKGCAAGCTTTTAACAGTGGCATTAAGTAAAGAGCTGTGGGGCAGAAGTGTATTTTGAACCTCTGCATTGCTGCAGGAATGAGTGCGGGGCTCTTGGCATGTAACGCCTCTTTGAGTGTCTTCTTCTGCATCCACATTTTGGGAGTGTGGCCAGAGCAGCAGGTGAACTTAAAACAATATAAATGAGCATGTCTTTCCAAGGCACTCCACCCACCCAGGTCCTCGAAGTGTCTGGGTGAAAGGATGGCAGCTCACAGAGTGCCTGCGTGCCTTCCATGTCTTGGCACAGCGTGTTTTGCTCTGTTGCGTGGGAGAACTGTGAACTCGGGGTGTGTGGAGGCTGGGGAAGTTAGTTGAGAAATTTTTAAGGACTACATCGTAGTATGGGAGAAACAGCTACAAGAGCAGAGCTTGTTCCTTACTACACACAAAGATCCCTGCAGGGTGTGTTCATTTGTAAGCCGTTCTGGATGAGGCTGGTTACTCCCATGCCCTCACTGCACACACAGCCTACAGGCAGCGTGTTGTGGGCACTGTGCCTACAGCTGGGTATCGAATGTTTCTGAGGTGCAGGGCAGGTGGTTTGAGATCACCTCACCTTTGCACTGCTGGGTGTGTTGCTTTTCTGTGCTCTGCCCTGGGRCAGGATGGAGAGGATTGCTCCAGTGTGTTCCAATGACCATTTGTGCTGGTAGTCCCCAGCCTGTCTAGGGTCAGGCCACTCTGTGGGCTGTCATATGCATATCCAAGCCACCCTGCTTCCCTGGATACCATGGCCTGAGCCACTAACCCTTATTCCTTTGCACACCTGAGGTGGTGTGTTGGGTCATGGATTATGCTGTCATGTGCCAGAGGTCTGAGCGAAAGTGATCTGCTCCAGCTTTGTTGGCTTCAGGGCAGCCATGTGTCTGCCTGTGGTGGCTGTTTCCCATCCCTTGAAGTGCAGTGAGGCACAAGCAACCTGATAGGTTTTTGCAACAACTCTCGATAAATTTCTTACTTCTCAGGTGATTCGATTCATGCCTGATTATGGGTGTTCCCACTTTAATGGGTGGAGCTGGATGTGCAAAGGTAGCTGTGCTATCAGAAGGTCACTGGCTCGTCTTGTTTAGTTTCAACTCCCTTGGAAGAGGCATCTGCTAGAATGGGAATATTTTTTGTGTGTTTTAGTTGTGCCAATTCTACCTGATGTAGAATGAAAGTGATYCCAGGTGCTCTTGATCTCCAGAAAGACATAACCTATCCATGTAATGAAAGACATGAATAGTTCTGGGTATGGTATTGCTATACTCCTTGGTTTCTTTTGTCCATTGCTTTTGCTTCTGTATTACATAGCCAACATTTTCTTGTGTTGTCCATATCTCTAAATTTGACCAGTGCATCTTAGACTAGGCCTGGCACYTTTTTTGCTGCCTGAAGGAGTGTTGTGAGTCTGGCAAACTCTGTATGTCTACGTCCTGTGAACCCAAGCAGAGAGCACAAGCTGTACCATGAAGTGACGTCTGGGTCTGAGGAGATCCTGCCCTGGGAGATGAAGATAAAGCAAAGAACGGTGAGAGAAAAGCAGAATGATTGACTTGGGGATATAGTGACTGATTGTGAGTGAAGATCAAAAGGATGTAAAAAGTGTTTGTTAGCAGAACTGACTAAGATGAAGACGTGATAAGTACTGAAATGTGTGGAGGAAAGGACTTGYAACTGGGTGCAAAGCAATTCTAGGTCATGGGAACGTACGGCTCCTATGGCCCTGCCGCCACAAGCCATTGCCAYGTATGTCCCTTTAACAAACGTGCACGGTTCACTCTGAAACCCGCTCAGGATCTTCCCGTCCTTCCTGAGAAGTTCATCTCCCTCACGGCTGTTTATCGCTGCGGTTTCTGAGCTGTGCGTACTCGCTGTCTCATTCCTCAACCCTTACTCACAGGAGGCCTCTGTGTGAGGGAGGGACACTCAAGAGAGCCATGAAATGCAAAGTCCCTTTGCCACGAGGAATTTGGGTGGCTGATCAGCTGCAGCTGGGTGTTCGAGAGCCTGTTGGAGGTCTGTGGGCTGTGAGTGTGATCTGCAGCTCTCCAGAGAGTGGGATGGAGCTTGAGGGAAGGTGGTTTTCCCCTGCAAAGGGCAACCCCCATTTGGGGGCTCCTGGTAGAGCTACATTGGCCCAGCTTGTTGGCAGAAGTGTGTTTTGCTTTTGGATGGGGTAAAGTGGAGGAGGGGAGCAGCATGACTCACTGAAGTTATCGGTGACCAGAAGTAGGCTGTGAGCTATAGGGGACACCTCRTGCCTCCAACCCAAAACAGTGAAATATGTCAGGGGACAGACAGCCATATGTGCAAATACAGCCTGTGGRTTTGGGTCTTGGTCCAGCACTCATCCATAAATARGCCAGGCCCTTCTTTACACTAGCASTTGTGTGCRCTTCACAAACATGAACCAGCTAATCCCAACAGATGTTTGGCGGCCTCCAGAGCCCATGAGGAAGTTAAATATCATTKCACTTTGCTAGAGAGATGCCCAGGATTCCAGTAACACCTGCTAGAAGATCCCATTGGAGCTGTGTGTGTTGGTGGCTGTGGCACCTGCTGCCTTCACCCCAGGCTGCTCTGCCACAGTGTGCAAGGGCTGGGCTTCCATTGACACCAAAGACACAGCTTCCTTTAGCTTGTGAGGGAGAATGGGATTTAGCAGTATATTTACACACTCACGCTTTATTAAAATCTAGCTGCAAGGAGGGAGCTGTGGATTTTGCTTGCTGCCTGCCTTTGTTCCTGCGCTGATGTGCCCACCTCCTTGGTGGTCATGATCCTCCTGGTTGGCCTGTATCCTTTACTTGCCTCTCTCTCTTTCCCCAAACGTCAACATTTAGTTGCAAGCTTTAGCACCTCCAAGGACAAGCGAATGTTGCTGAAGTGACGATTAATTCTGGAGTTGTCTCTGGACTCTCCAGTTTGTGGTTCAAGAAGGACTGAGGATCATATTMGTTTCTCCTGGCCTCTATTTTGTGCTCTGGTTGGGTGGCTGTCCCGATTTTTCAGGCAGAGTTGTAATTACAAGGCTGCTCAGTGAAGTGCTTGGGGCAGCAGTAGGATAGTTTTGGATTACCAATAAATCAAGGACTTTCCTTAGGTGTGTCCTCACTCAGTTCCTCATTAGTCTCSATGGAATATGAATGATGGCTCTGAATTCCCATGTGTGATTAAAACTTCCTGGAGTCTCCTCAGGGCACAGACCCACCAATTTTTGCTGTTCATCACCTCAAGGACAAGTGTTGGGTGTGTTCTGCAACGACAGGGGCTGTGGGCTGCTCCTCCTGTCCCTCATAATTCTCTGTGGTTGCTTCGCTGCGCCAAGCATGTGCATCTGACTTACCCCGTGCTGCCGGCAGCTCCTGCCCAGCCTTTTTGTCTGCATTAGTTTAATTGAGTGAGGAGCTTGCAGGAGAAGCTATTCATTCCCCTGGTAACTGTGCTTGACAATCAGAAGTTATTCTGGGGGTGAAGGATGGCTACAGGTTTGTTTTCCTTGGTTGGGGATCCATAACCCCTAATAGTTTCTCACTCACAGGAACTGAGTGGACTTGGTTTGCTGCTCATTAAAAGCCAAAAGAGTATGTAGTCTTTTCCAAAATAATAACCATCTTTGGTGAACAGAATAAAACTATTCTGACTTCCTATTTGTTTCCAAACCCCTTGCTTGTGCTGTGGTACTTTGTGCTGGCCATGATGCATGGGAGGGCCCCACCAGGGCCAGCAGCTCCGTCCTGGTGTGCAGGGAGTTTGTGCTTGAATCCTTTGTCTGCTGTTGGACYGAAGGATAAATACAGTAAAAGCACAGGTTTGTGAAAAATGTTGTGAACCTAATAATTAAATTTGGGATCAAGGATGTGTTTTCTYAGTGGGAAGCCCATTAAAGGTGATAGAAGGGAGTGTGTGCACCCTGTGTGCCCAAGCATGTTTTTACCTTGGCTTTTTATGAGCTAAAAACCAGCACGAAGAAAAAAAAAATGTTTTGAATGTGCATGTGTGCTCAGTACCAGCAGCCCCAGTTCCTAGACAGTTTGGGTTCTATCAGTAATTGGTTTCAGATAAGTAACTTTGATTCACGTGTTGAGTTGGGCCTGCCATTACAGTGGAAGGTGTAAAGTTCCCCTTTCCTTTCTGTTTGACCAGCCTCTGTTTCTGTCATGTTTTTGGCTGGACCAGGACTGGACCTGCAGCAGGAGGGGGACAGGACCCTTTTGACTGGTCCTGGGTGTCCATGCCATGGTTTGTGCTTCACTGCACGTTGGAGGGCTTGTCTGATGGCACTGCTGGGTTGAGGGCTGGAAGATGTCTGTTCCCAAGTGGCTGGGCTCCCTGGAAGCAGGRCCTGGAGCTCTGTGGGTGCTGTTTGCTCTGTGTGTGCAAAGGCAGCAGCGCCTCTCCAGCCTTGTATTTCTCCCCACCACCATCTCATGGTGGGGTTTGGGCCTCTGAGCTCTGGCTGGCGTGGGAGGAAAGGCTGTGTGGGCAGCAGCCACTGGCTGAACATCCATCCTCTGAAAGAAATTATACAGGGAAGGGCAGGAATCTCCTGGCTAGATTGAGAGGCTGGGGCAGGATCAGCTCCATTCAGAATGCTCTGCAGATGGATGTGTTTGACCTGCTCTGGAGGCTGCTGATAGTGGCTGTGCCCGTCCGTCTGCAATGCCCCCTTTTGCTTTCCCACCCTGCATACGAAAGGGAGCTGTGTTCAGTTCATACAGGGAGCATTCCCTAAGTTGTTGTGGGATGTGCAGGGAGCAGCAAAGGGGCTTTATTTTCTTAATCTGTTTGATGAGGCAGTATCTGGCTGTGCCCTTAGCAACGGGTTTTTTAATGCAGATCAAGTCTCCTGTTTTAATTGACTAAGAAAAAAGAACTTGAAGAGGGTATGAACCCACGACCTTGAGATAAATAGTTTCTTATTGAGTTCCTGAGCCCCTAAGCTGCCCCCTCTTGTGAGAGTAGCGTGGTTTAATCAAAGGTCAGAGGTTTTGTTGCCTCTGAGCGCCTTAGAAAAAGAGGGTGACATGAGCGAGTTCTCCCCGGTCCTCCRTGACTGCAGTCATTTTTGGCCTGTCAAGTTCCCTTTGAGCTCACTGTGCTTGTCCTCTCTTCCTGGRTGATGGCTCTCTTGACCTTCTGTGGTCTCTGTGAGTGCTGATAAAGACCTGGTGATGGAGTCAGCTGTATTTCTGGGGTTTGTAACTGGATACACAGCGGCTATGGGCAAGTGGCTCATGCGAGGCTGCTGTGAACTTTTGCGTGCAACTTGCAGATTCACAGTTCTGATAGGACACAGCCTTCACTTGCCAGCTCTTCCCACAYTGCTCCCACACGTGTCTCCTGTTTCGAGGCTGAAGGCCAGGTGTGGTATCTTGCACACTGCTGTGTGGTCAGTCAGTCTTGGTATGTGCTGACTTGTGCTTGGCCACCGATGCTTAAGATGCTGCAGTTGCTCATTGAAGTGCCCCCTCATTTTATTCTGTGTTTCCTTCTTGGGTGGTGCCAGGCATGTGTCTGTACCTCCTGTGAGAGGAGCAGCATTAGTCTGTCTTTCTCCTCCTCTGCCTTCTGTTTTCCTGACTGCAGTCACTAATGCTCCTTGAGCCTGGCTGATGGCTTTCATGGTCTTTCTTGCACACTGGATGCTGACTTCTTTAATGCTCTGCCAATTCAGTCTTTGAAAATACTGTCTGGCAAGTCCTGGAGAGATCYTTGCCTCTGAGAGCTTCCACTGTTCCCTTCTGTTTTTCCCCATCACCAGTTAAAAAATAAAAACACTTGGCTCGGTAACAAATGCTGGCTTCAAATGCTGGYGACAAAATTCCTGCTGACAAGCTGAGTATGGTAGGGTAGGAGTAGGTGAGGACAGGTGTGATGGTGGTGTTAGGCTGTTAGGTGCTCCTGTGAATCACACCAGCGAGACAGAAGAAGGTTGAAGAGACCTTTGCTGGTCTCAAGTGGTTTGTACCTTTGGTGTGATGCTGCGATCACACACTGTAGCAAATGTTTTAAACAAGTAGATCTGTACTCTGCCCGAATGCAGTGCTCAGGTGTGGCAGGTTGGAGGATATCACRTGGCAAACTCTTGGAAGAACATGAAACTTTGTGCTAAGAAACCAACAGGTACATGGGAAGAAGCGTGATCTCTCCCTGGGAGCACCGGTGAGATCCAGTTAGGGTKCTGGGAGATGTGTAATTGCTAACTTTGCCATTCTGCAAACCAGAAACCTCTTTCTTTTCACTGAGAAACAGGAGTGCAGGCAAAGTGGACCAAATCACAGAAGTTCAGGAGTGGATTTTATAGTCATTGTYGGTGCTGTAGGCAAATAATAAAGGAAATGCAGTGAAAGTCCAGTGTATTTACTTCTCCAGGTCAAGGTAGAGTGGCCTGGAGGAGCTAAAACCTTTTTATCATCTGTTTTTAAGTAGAGCGAAGACGTGACAGTACTTGCCCTACTGTGCTGAGAAGTTATGTGATGAATCTCCTTTTAGAGGCAATTAATTGAACCCCTTCGGTGGGAGAATATTTCACAGAATTCCCATGAAATCTCTGTGTGCTGGTTCTCTTGCACAAGGYGGTGAAGGGGTGTCCAAGTTCTGCCACTTCTGTTCCTTTGGCGAAAGGGCCAAATTCACCCTGGAGTCTGGCTYCCAGCTGAAGTCAGGGTAATTTGGGAACTAAACCAGCCTTTTAATGTATCTTCTGCATGTCTCAGTCCCCATCTATGATGCAAGTAATGGTACTTTGTTGTTCAGGAGGCAGATGCATATGCAGGATCTGTGGCCCTCCTWGTTTTTAGATGTAATAGGAGCAGTTATTAGGGCTTGTCAGAATTGCTTCAGACATTTTAATCTATATTTGGAATAAATGGGTYCTTTCTCAAAATGGAGCTTTCTGAGGGAAACATCAGCTTGCAACTCATTTCTTGTAAGGAAAAAACTTGGTTTTTTTCCTATTATTCTATTTGTGACAGTAAAAATATTTGTTGGAAACAGAAATGTTTTTATGAGGTGCAGTCAGTGGTAAGGCTGCTCCACGCTTTGGCCACACACATTTTTGCCACATGTCCACGTTTACCTGGGTGTCTCTGTTCCATCCAAGATTTTCCCTTTTTTTTTCCTGCAGGAGTATGCTTCTTTGGCCTCTCCCAGCAGCTGTTTGGAAAGGGGAGGAGCAACACTGAGAAAGTTTTTTCTTCTTAATTAAAAAAAAAAAAAATTATATATATGCTCATCCTACCTGGAGGTATTTGTTCTAAGTCTGAAACTAGGACAGTTTGCTATTAAGATATAAAGGTGAAAGAAGATGGCTAATACTTGGAGGGGACAAATGCTTGTAAACCAGAGAGATTTATTGGTCCTGGTTGATTGTGCATTTTTAAACATTTCCATGGATTATAATGCTTTCAGAAATACCAAGCCTGGCCACGTGGGCACAGGAGTGTGGAATCCACTTGTCTGCCAGCCATTTGTTGCTRTTTTCAAATGATCTTGCCAAAAATGTAATCTGGATAAAATGTGAGCCTTGAACAGGAAGACTGTCTGGTCATGTAGGCTCTAAGTTTCAAAAGTTTCATTTACAAATGGTTTTAAGGACTGCGATAAGAGGGCCAGCCATRCTGCCAAGGGTTTCATTGTGGTGGCACCTGAGCAAGCCTGGGCGAAGGTGTTCTCTGCCTTCAAATTTTGGCCATTAAAACCAAAATGATTAAAGGAACATTACCCTTTGTAATAAAACGTTATAATAAACCTGTTAGACTTGGTGCAGCAAACATGTGCCAACTCTGCACTAGGAAATTTCAGCTTAAAGGTGGGCTGCCCAAGATCCTGGGCTGGGATCTGCCTTGGCGCACAGTATTCTTCTGCTCCCTGGGCACTGTCAATGTCTGTCAGAGCATTTTACAGCACAAGAGGTGTTCTAGGGCACTGTTCTGCCAGTGCTGCCTGGAGAGGATGGCCATTCCTTGGGGAGTGGGAGAATGGCATTTCTTACATTTTAGATGGAAAAACGTTGCTCATTATTTGAAACCCAGGATCTGCAGTGCTCTGATATTGCATGATCGATTATCCTTCTTTGATCAAGCAGCTGGGGTGTATTTGAGTGAGAGAGTGAAACTGTCCCYGCTCTTGCTCAGGGTGTCCCTGACCAGGCTTAGTGAAATACAGACAGCAAATGGTTGGGGGAAAAGAAAAAATGAAAATAGAAGTCACTGAGGCTGTTTTGAAAATCTTCCACTTCCAGTAAACTGAGGGAGTGTGAGCAGCATCAGGTCAGTAGTCTGTGCTTGAAAATACGGGATCCAATGCTGGTGTCAGTTACAGACATGTAAATCACAGGCAGCGCTGCTGGCAGCGACAGAAGCTGCTGAAAGGTTGCTCCAGCATGGGACCCGCAGGCTTTCTGGCACAGACATGCTGATTCCTCTCATTCCTTTGCCACCCTTTTTTCCTAGCTGTTCTTGGGCATTTAAAATAACAGGAGTGCAGTGTGGCTGGTCCTGCTTTTGGGTTGTTTCCTGCCCATTGTGGCCCGATGGCTCCTGGCTGCTGGGATGCCGTGGATAGGGCTGTCTCACAGCTTCTTCAGCCACTGATTTGATCTATTCTGCCCCAAATGATCTTTACTCTCTCTCACTGCTCTGCTAACTCATTTCCCCCCTCTTGTTTCAGTCACATTTAATGAACCCCAGGACAAACCTGAAAATCAAGTGTGACAGCAAAGGCAAAAAATCTGTCTCTTGGTTCCAAAGCCTGCTGTGCACCACTGCAGGACCTTGGGGCTCCCTTGGGACAATGGTTCAGCATTAGGCTCTGCACCCTGCAGCACAGGGAGGCTGCCAGGGAGTTTGCTCTGTTATGGGAGCTCATTTTCCCCATCCAAGCTGATGGTCTGTGCTGTGGTCAGCATCAGCTTTCCTCCAGGACAAGGGCTGGACCAGAAGCTCGGAAGCGATAAGCCCCATTATAGCTAATTTTGACACATGGGGTTRYGGTGGGTTTGGAAGCAGCTCTGTCYGGGTGCTATCTAGGAGKGGTGTGTGCTTCCCTTGCAGACTGAAACCATTCACWGAGTTACTGCTTGTCACCAGCACAGGATCTGGCCTTCCAAAAAGGCAGCAGCTGTGCTGTTTGTGTTGGTGACTCCCTGAGCAGGTGCTGTGCTGGCAGCAGAGTAGAGGAAACACGTCCCCRGCTTTTGTTGTCTTGGGTGATCCTTTTATTAGAATACTTCAGCACTGTACTGTCAAATCAAGCAGTGTAATTTTAATGTATGAAATTTGAGAAGCACAGATGGAAACACAGAAAACTGTTAGGGCCAGATCCTGCGTGTGTCAGTGTCCCAGGGCAGAAAGATGAGTCCCTGTCTACATATTCAGGTGTAAAAGCTACCAATGCATATAAGCTGAATTTTAAATGAGAGTTGGACTCTGAATTGAGGTTTGCATAAAAGCGGGCTGGTATTTTCTGATATGTGAGTACATAGAGATCTCAGAGGGCTCCCTCAGTGCTGGCGGTGGCCAGAGTGCYTGAGGGTCAGGGCTCTGGCAGTGGAGCAGATAAGGTGAGATTTCTGAGTTTGGGAACTTTGGCCAGCAAATATATTGGCACAGAATGGGAAAGACATAAAAAGACATATGTCAGAACAGGGCAGGCTTTTAAGTGGTTTTCATTTAAAATGAAAAGGTCAGATTGAATGAGGTTGGCATCTGGGGAACTGTTCGTGCACCTGCCAATCATAGAGGGCGGACCCATGTCAGTTGATGCTGATGGGTGACTGGCTGAGAGCTTGTCTGTGTTTAAAAATTGGTGACTGGAACAGTTAAAATGACAATTTTCCTTGTGGCTGTCARGTTGAGCCATCTGCTTCATGAAGGAATGGAACAAAGGATCCCAGCACGGGGCCGCTTTATCCCACTTGAACCAGTGTTGGCACTTGGGCTTCACTGAGTACAGCTATGCTGATTTAAAAAATAATAGTAATAATAATAATAAATAGACTCTGAATATTGGTAACACTTTCAAGTGTAAAGGAGATTAAAAGTGAATGCAGCTTTCGTGTAGTCAGAAAAACAGATGCCATTCAAACCAGGCTGTTGTGGGAGAAGTGTAACTAGCATTTGCCAAAGTTATTTTCACAGGTAAGACTTTKCATTTAAAGGAATTGTGCAGTCTGGTTGCTTCTATTTCTACGTGGCCACTGTGAAGTTATGTTAGGGACGCCTGTTTGTCTGAAAGTGCTGACTACTGCTCTTTGAAACTTGGAAATCTTGCAGAAGTTTTTCCACTGTCCGTTCCTGAAAAATCTGAATGATCTAAGAAAAATCAAGATATAACACAGGATTGATGCTTAAATTCAGGCATTGCAAATGACTGGTTTTAGGATTAAATCTGCAAACAGGAGAAGTTGTTTTCTATACTTTAGAACCTACTGTGAAACCACCCTCTCTTGACGGTAGTTTTCAGCTGGATGCCTCCAGGAGGGTATGTGGTGTCCTGGTCACCTTGCTGCAGGAGCCCCAGTCACACGTGATGGGGACAGCTGGTTTGGGAAAGAAAGCCAGGAAGATGCACTTCAACTGGCCAAGTCCTATCACTGATCTTGTAAATATTTTGTGAGTTAAACCTGGTGAGAGATGATGCTGAGCCAAGATTTTTAACCASAGTTTGGGTCCCAAGAAGTATTGTCTTACCTGGAGCTTCTGGAGGTGCTGTTGTGAGTTGAATTGAAATAGCGTTGGAACCAGAGGGGAATGTTGTTGTCTTCTGCTTTTGCAGATAAGACTGAAGGGCGTTTTGCCAGGAGCCTGTGGGAAGGACCTAAATTGTATGTAACCCTACATCATTTTAAAATGAAAAGTAAACATGCACARCCATAATATTTGCTTGTACTTGTCTCCTTGTTGATGGATGGAGAGGAATATCTCTTTGGCTGAGTTCATCAGCAATAAACCTCTGCAGTTACTCATCTTCATCCCAAGCCTGCAGTGAGTGGGAAAGGTCATTGCAATTTCCAGTTGATTCTGTGCTCCTAACACCTGAAGGTTGCTCTAATAGTCCTGGGCACTTTCAGACCTGCCTGTCCCTGTGGGGAATCAGGGACCATGGGACTGAGCTGGGTCAGAATGAAGCTCAGTGTGCTCTTGTGCTATTGGCACAATTGACATGTGGCACGGCTTGAGAGAGCCAAGAGCCCAGTCACTCTCCTGGCTGTTGTAGCATCAGACATTGTATGGAGGACAAGGGGTTTTGGAAGGACAGGAAGCCATYTGACTGTGGCAGGGATGAGGGACTTGGCCCATGAGCCACAACACCCTTGCACAGTTTGCTCCATTTTTATTGTATATTTGTGGGCTCACATGCACCATCATGAACATCCCAAGTACAACAAACTCAAGTCTGAACTGARCTTTTCCATAGCTACAGCAGCAAATAGCACAAGCTTTCTCTGCAGAGCTGTGATGACAAGACAAGCTTGTGCTTGTCATGGGCAGAGGGCTTTAGAGTGACCAGGATGTTGCTGGCTGGGGCTGATGGGGACAGGAAGGAGTGTGTGATTCACGTGCTTGCTGCTCTCTGTAGGGTGCACCCTGGCATGTGTCCTGGCATGTCCCATGCCACATGCAAAACCATAGCCATATGACCTGTTCTCCCCTCTGCTCTGCCTTCATCTTCTGCTGAAGGGGAAAAACAGCACTGAGCAGGTTTCATCAAGAAAAGGTGSTTCTCAGCTTCAGAAGGGTGAGATAGTCCACCATGGGAATTGGGCAGAGCTCCTCAGAGGAAAAGTTGTGCTGAGGGGGAGGGCTGGTGGTGTAGCTCTGCTCGCAGTAATGGTAACTCCATGAGCTTCCAAATAGCATCAGTGATGCCTTCTAGCTCCTTCACTGTGCCCAAGGCCAGAAATAAATGATGGTTCACCCTGTTATCTTACTTTATGCCTAATTTGGCATTTGCTTATCCCTCCCCCTTCTCAGTGGTATTAAGAGWGAAGGAGTGGTGACTTGAGGATTGTTGGCCAAACTGTGGAAGCTGACACTGCTGGTCACTGGCCCAGTTCAGGGTGGTGGGGCTTCCTTTTCAGGGTGCTAAAAGGACCAGGAGTATGGATGCTTCTGCTTAAGAAAGCTGGGGAGGAAAAYGCTGCATTTCCCAGAAGTTGTGTGGGTTTTGGAGACAAGGCGTCGGGAGGCCCATCCAGTGTGCATCACTCAAGTGTCTTTCTTTTCAGGGCTGGGAAAGAAACCCAAAGTCGTGAGTCTGGTGGAGCCCTGCGTGTTTCCAAACGCCCTGCTCTGAGTTCATCCCMGCAGTGAGGCTGTGCAGCGTGAGAACTGGTATGTAAACACAATTYACAGGCACAAGGGGCAACTTCTCTGAAGGATGTCAGGCTTTTCTGCCAGTGGCACCTTGTTCGTGGTTCTCCAAGTTCCGAGGGGGAGTGGGATCACCGGAAAACACGAGACAAACTGATGGATCCCGAGTGGTGCTTACACACAGAGGCTTTGGTGGGGAAGGGCTGAGCACTGAGAAGCTGTGAGTGTCCAGAAATCATCCCAGGCTGTGGTGCTGAGGCTTTAGCCACGCTCCRTGGAGTGATGTGTTGTGTCATAGCATGCACAGAGGAGTGACGTGGGGAAATGACAAATGCACGCACCAGAAATGCACACACACACACATACACCAACACACACACAGACATGCTGTATGAGTGCAGGCACATGGAAACAAAGATGGCAAGGCATATATAGTATATACTATACAGTGGCATATGAGAGCTTGGGGGTGTATATACCAAATGTCTGTATATACTATATATGGTGGTAAAAGGATGCATATGCATTCAYGTTCTCTTTTTTCCTTTCTGTCTCTTCTGTCTTTCTGTGGAGCTGTTGCAAAACTACCAGATTCAACCTCCTGGGGAGCCTTTCTGGCCAAGGTTTTACAAGCCAGCACCTGCTTTGCCTGCCTGACTTCTTTCTATATTTATTCCTCTGCACCTGGTTTTTGCCTTTGCCTGTGGAACTGTCACAAACATTTGTGCTGGCTTTTGACTGCGCAGGACTTCAGCTTGCGAGTCCTAAATCTGCTTTTGTGCATGGTGGAGGAGCAGGCATTTGTGTGCATAGCTGTGCATGTGTATGAGCATACCTGGTCCTTGCTGTCTGTGTTGTGTAGTCTGTCCCTGTGATGCTGCAGCAGTCCCCCTGTTCTCTGCCCCTTCAAGATGTTTTTATGAATCAAATATTCTCAGTCATCCTGCTTATGTAATTTTTAATTTAAATTAGCCATGCCTGACCCAGTGGCTGCTTTAKATGATCTGTACTGCTCTGCAGGAGGGTTGAGTTGGATTTTTTTCCCAGGCTGCCAAGAGTGCACTTTCCAAACTTAGTACTGTGGCAAGGAGGGGGATTTGTGTTGCCATGTAGCAGGGAGCTTCTGGTTAGGCTGTGTTTGGATGTGGATGTGGATGTGTCCATCCTTCTGGTTTCTCTCCTCTGTGTTGTTTGGGGTGAAAGGTGTTCTGAAGCAGTCACTGAACACCAGGTCATGTTTAGGTGCCTGTGTTTCAAGTGAGGACAGTAGTAAGGGAGGGGGTACAAAGCCATTTCAGCTGTGAAAAGGAGGGGAGATCCCAGTATTGTTCTGGGGAAAGTGAAGCTGAGGGAGTAGCCACATTGTGGGTCTCCCATCAGTAAGTGCAGCTCGTTCTTGGTCTGATGGGTATAACTTGCACACACTGAAAAGCAGCTCTGGGCTGCCTGCCAGGAGCWGGGAAATAGCTTGTCCTCATGTGCTCAGGCCCCTGAGCTCCCACCCCCTCTAACAGCTCTATTTGCTGCTGAAATGGGAGTCCCTCTAAGGTCACAAAAGCATTAGTCCCAGGTTTCAACCCCAAGAGCCATAAAACGTGGCGTGCCTGACCCCTGTTCAAAGGCAAAGGCATGYGAGCAGCCCGCACTCGCCTGAGTTTCGTGTCCCTGTCCCTGCCGTGTGTGCCACTGCCGCCTGCATTCCTCTCCCATTCCGTAAGCCCTTTGCCTCYCGCGCTGACACAGCCAATATTTCTCTGCTGGCAGGGCAGGCAAGGTGGTGGCATTTAACAGCTGGGGAGAACTTTGATCTGTCCATCTCTGGTGGGACACCAGACCCACCATTTCTGCTCTTCCACCTGTTCTGCTTCCAAAGTTTTGTTCCTTTCCCTGACTTAGACAACTCTCTACTTCATTCCACTCTTTGTCCTTGAAAAAAGCAATACCTAGGGAATTGTTTTGTGCAAGAGGCTGGAAAACTTGAGTCAGAAACTYGGTGAAACTACACCTAACTGACACTTCTTACATTGCTTTTCAAGCATCTTCTTCCACAGTTACTACATTGCTCAGACTATCTCCCCTTTCTGACCATGAAGAAAGCTCCAGGTGACTCTGCTGCTGGTGGAGCACACGGCTCCTGTGGGAGGTTTTAGTGGGTTTTGGAAAAATAGTTAATCAGCTATCTATGGAAAGCTAGTCCCAGCCTGCAAGGCATTGAGGTTGTCCTGGTGTACCACTTGGTGCCACTTGGACTGCTGACTCTTTAAAGCTGCCTTGATGACCACCAGTTGTAATCAATGTGTGCTGGGGCTGCCTGGCAAGGTTTATTTTTTTTTCCAGTGGTAGCAGTGGATGACTGAATGTAGGTGTATTCTAAAAGGCAGAGAACTTTGTTACCTTTAAATCGATGGTTTACTGGGTGCTGAACCCTTGCTGCTGCAGGTCCCAACCATTGCTCAGTTCCTGGAGGTAATTGCAGAGTCTCTGTCACTGCAGGATTTCAGCTCCTCCCGAAGCCTGTGCTCCAGTACCAGTGGAAGCCAGATGTACTGTAATGTCGCTTTTTTACAGTTTGTTTTGGCCATACATGGGCAGAGTCAGCTCTGGAATTCCTTCCCTATAAATTCAATAGCATCTTGTGGGCGGTGCTGGGGAATCACTCTGGTCTGGTTGGATCGCCTTGCCTCAGCAGCCTGTTTGCCTTGAAAATGTCCTGCTTTGCACATTCCTGAGAGGTTGCCCGCTCCTGGAGCGATGGCTGCAGCTTACCAGGAGGCTGCTGTCCCATGCTGGCAGGCAGAGGCAGCTCCTGCTGCCTGCAGGTCAGCCTTTGCAGCCGAGGACTGACCCTTGTGGGAGCTTTGGCGTGGGGATGTTGCTCCACTGTGCATGCAGGCTCTGCAGGGATAGTTGTGCCCTCTAAGAAGAACTGTTCTGCCTCCTAAATTTGGTCTCTGGGCTCGAGCATTGACCCTCAAGCCACTTTTCCAGGGGTGGGGAGGCTGGGTGCTCCCCAGCTCCCCCTTGGCATGGGATGTAGTGCTGTGTGTCCCAACAGGGATTGGTGGGTCCTTGTATCTGCAGGGATACCTTGTCCTGTCCATGCAGTTGGTGCCTTTCCGCAGAGCTGTGGCTTGTTTTTGTGGTTTTTTTTTTCCATAATGCAAGTTCAAATACGTACTCTTTATAAAGCACCAGTTTGATAAGCCAGCTCAGGGGAGGTTTCCCCAYGCCAGGTGAGCAGCTGACATGGGATGTGGTGTGACTGATGGTTGAGCCTTGCCTTTCCTGGGCCAAGCTGGTGTTACTATAACCACAGTCTGAATTTGCCTAGTTGCTTTCAGAGAACACTCCAAAAAGTATTTCTAGGAGGTTTTCTGCTGGTGGGTTGAGAGATGAAAGAGAGATTTGTTGCAAGGGTTGAGGGGCAACAACTCCTGGACTTGCTCCCGTTGCATCTTCCCATGAATCCTGAGTCGGGGACAGAGATGCAGTGTCACCCATCATGTCAGGAGCCTCCAAAGCGCAGTTGAAGATGGTTATGTGTGGCCCCATGTCCAGGCTGTGTGTAGGTCAGCAAGGGCAATGTGCTCAGCTCATGCTTCAGAGGGGCAAGTCATCCCTGTGCCAAAGCCACGGAGAGAAGGGTGATTTTTTTTTTTTTTTGACATCCTTTGGAGTTTTGATCTCCATATTTGGAAATGTTTACCCATTGCTCTGATCTATTGCAAGGGAGGGGAGGTGACTCAGGGTCTGGTGGAAGCAGGATTTGAATTCCTGTAGTAAGGTTTTTTTTTTTATCCCCCCCCTTTCTTGTTTTGGAAGCTTGTTGTGGTCAGTTTTCAGTTCTCTCTTGCTCCTGGACCTTGTTCCAAATTTGATGTGCTCGAGAGGGAGGCATGTTAGCAAAGGAGCTTGCCTGAATGCTGGTAAGTRCATCGTTGCCGTTTTAGCAAGAAACTTGGGATTTTTTTTTGTTGTTTTGTTTAGTCAGATGGATTGCATCAAAATGTGTGCATTGCTGGTGGAGGCAGGCATGTGGATCAACAGCAAGGGACCCAATGAAACCTTCTGTAGCAGGGGAAGTTGGCTTAGTGGATTGGTCTCAAAGGCAAAATGTTTCTTCAGGAGTAGGTAYAAAGATAATTTAAGCCAGCTCCCATTCAGTCACGCTTTTTGTTTTAGTTTGACTGGTTAGTGCAGCAAGGCAGCAGAGCACTGCAGAGTTAAGGGAGGATATATTCATGTGGCCAGCAAGGAAAACAATGGCTTATGTATGATCTCTGTGTCTTAAGCAAGACTGTGTGTTAAAAGGCTGCATAACACATGGGCATATTTCTCTCAAATGTTAATATTTAACTCTGTTCTGTTAGTTGAAATTTAGCTTCTGTAACTGGATAAAGTTTCAGTGTCTGTTTTTTTCCTGTTGTTCTGTATTTTTCCTTAGTGTTAAGTTTTTAATCTGTCTGATATTGTAACTGGCTGCTTCTTTTTTTGTTTCCCTCGCTCCCCCTTCCTCCTCCTTCCTTTCTCTTTCCTGAAAGGAAGCTGCAGTTCATCCAGACAGTCAGGGGCATGGGGGGAACCTGGAAGATGCTCTGCTTCCTGTTTTATTCATGGCAGCTAAAACCATGCTGGGGAATCTGGAGCAGAGATCCACCATCCTGCATTCCTCTTGTCATTTGGAGCATGTAACATGTACAGAGTGCTTTTAACACTGCTCTGGGGGTCATGGAGCAGCCAGCCCAGCACCTCAAATGAAAAATACTGCACTTTGTCCTTTTACTTTGGAAGGGGCWTTGGTAAAAACCCTTTTATAGTTCCCACTGCTGGTTAGTAATCCTTGTATCTTCTCAGCTAACTGCTATTTTTAGGCTTCCTTAGACCTGTTGCTTCATATTCTCTATCTTGAATTTAAGACCTTTGTTAGAAAGTTAAACCTCTTGTCAGTTTTCTTTTGCCCTTTTAAATAAGGATTAATACTAATTTTGAGGTTTGGTTTTTCCAGAGATGTGGATTTACTTCAGGTCCTTGAGGTACAAAACTCTCTGGGTTGTTCTGAACAGGGAAAGATAGTTGCCTTATTGTTTGCATGAGGATGGATGTGCGATAAAAAATAGCTGGCCACAAAAAGTGGTGAAGGACTGCTGGAGCCTTTTCCTGTGGCTGGGACATGCTGGGGGTTTGTAGACTTAAGCTGCATTTTAATCCTTGTTGTTTCAAAGGGCTGATTGGATTACTGCAGCTTTYGGGGTCAGGGCCTGGCTGGGCTGAGCTTGATGCAAAGGAAAGAACTGCTGTCCTAAAGAGTGCCCAGCCTGAACGGGCAGGGGAGGTGATGAGTTAGGAAACAGGGCACTGGGGASATGTGTGAGCTGTCACAGCTCCTGAAGCCTCAGCCCAGCCACTCCCCCAGCAGCCACWCATCCTCTGCCGTGCATGGTGGTGCCAGCTGTGGAATTGTGGTGGTGGGATGATTGTGCTGCTCCCTGTGTGCTGTGCTTTGCCTCTGCGTGGGCACTCGTGGTTTCTGTGCGATGGCCGTGCTTCTGATGGCACTTGGATGTGGCACATCTGGGCTTTGCCAGCTGCTTGTGGCTGAGCTTGGTGTTCTGGGAACAGCACGGTGGGACTGGCAATGATGATGTTCTGTTCCCCTCGCAGTTTCCTCCCTTTCCTGCTCACCAGGACGTGCTGCTTGTTAGAAGACAAGGATGAGCAGTGCCTGGGTGCCGTAACGCAGCGCTCCGGGCAGGGCTGGTCTGGCACGTCTGGGGAAGCACTTTGTGACTCCTRCTGTTCATGTGCTGATCCTTCTCTGTGCAACATCTCACCACTGCGAGGATGTGACTTTAGAGCTGGACAGACTGTGAAGGATGAGCTCCCCACGTGTTGCCTGTGCCCCCCTTTTTCAGTGGGTGCTGGGCAGAGCWGGGGGATCTCTGGAGGACGAGGTGATGCCCACAGCTGGGACTGCAGGCTGCCAGAGCTCTCCATCTGGTGTTTCTCCRGGACCTGAGCAGATTCAGTGACCACTGACACTATCCAGGATCCACAAAGGATTTTCTCCTGCTCCACAAACAGAGCCATTAAGGGCTGACCTGTAAATTAATACAGCTGTCTAAATAATTTTTTTTTTCCTTCTCTAGCCAGGCATCTAGKAAACACTCCAGCCTGAGAAGCCTTCCATGGCATTGGCTCTCAAGAGTGCTCAGAGAGCTCTGTGCCTGCCTTTCTTAAGCTTCTCGAAGTCACTTCTAATGATGTATTAAACACAAAGGAGTTGCTTTAGCTCCCATGTAAGGAGGTTTGGTTCACAGCCCATCCTTCATCCTGGCTGTTGCCCTGATCAATCYGGGGCTGGCGCTGAATAGTTGGCAAATGGGTTACACCAGCACTGTGATTTGGGTGCTCTGAGGGAGTTCAGCATGCTCTAAGGGCTGGGTGTTTGTGTCCCATGGCAGGTGAGAGAAGCTGCCCCGGGAAGCACAGGACTGCCGCATGTGGGTGTGGAAGGGATGGAGGTTGCAAACCTCTGTACATCTTACACTTTGCATTTCTTTAGGCAAAGGTTTCAGAGCCCTTAAGCACTAAATTGTGTCTGAAGGCTGAGCAAAGTGATGTTATTCTGGTGTGCAGGTATAGAAATTAGGGTGCTGTGTGGCAGAGTTGGGAAAAGTGCAAATCCCTGTGTTTCATGGGGTGGTTTATGCTCAGTTCCTGCAGACAGGTGGGTACTTTGTGGCCTCGGGCRGAGTAATGCTGTTAAACCCATCTCTCTTACTCTRATAAAGTCATACTTTTCTGAGCACRAAGTATTTCTGCGTCAGTTGCTTAAARGTAAACCAAGAAGCATTGATTATTTCATAAAGCTGATCTGTGTTGCTAGCGTGTGACGTGATGCCAACACAYATTACTTCAGAAATTTCCAGATGGCACCTCACCTAATTGTATGGCTGCTCTTTCCTGGGATGTGAGTGGAGTGCTTTTAAGAAATGTCTGTTGTTATTAGCTTTATCATGCACCTTCTCCTGTACCAGCTGGTCACACAGCAGGCGGTCTCACTCACAGCCTTATTCTTCAGTCAGCTTTGGGGAGGGGGACTTTGCTGCTGTGAGTCACATTTGGATTTGGGATGAGATCTCCAAATGAGAACAACTTGTTTGCCTTCAGTGTGCGTGCTGGTTCAAGGACTAATGTGCCCAGRAGGAGGAAACGGGTTGCTTTTGTTGCTTTACTGTTGTCCTCGAATAGTTAACTGTGCTTACTGCTTGTCGTGGTGGGGGAGGACTGTGTTTTAAAGAAATATCRGGTTTCAGAAGCCTGGCTGCCTGTGGTGGAGAGGAAAGGAATCCTTGTGCTGTGCTGTCTCACACCCCTGCTGCAGAAATATCAGAGGGACAAGTTCTGGTGAAGCTGCCTGTTTTTGGCAGCCACTTCCCTCCTACATCCTTGTTCTTCAGGTAAATCCCTCTTCAACTCCATTTGCTGTTCCCCTTTCTTTCCTGAAAAGTCATTATCGTCCCTTGAAATTAAGAAAAGGACAGGAGGAGGGAATAAATGGATGTTAAGAAGTAGAAAACAATCAATTAAATAGTACATAGCATGTAATTTGGCTTGGAAACTTACCATGAAATTGAGGAGCACTTTAACAACTAGTAATTTAAATTGCATTTGAACACTGCTAATGAGTTGTTTGCATAGGAATTTTGGTCATTTCACAGCAGGTTGTCGTCTTTAGTACCCCTTCATTCAGTAAAAAAAAAAAGTTTGAAAACTTCCTGATGAGGAAGATGCTGTAGACAACTGGTCSAGCTATTGCTAATAAAAGGTGGTACTGTGGAAATTTTGCAAGGCCCTGTTTGATTCAGAGCCATTTGCATCCTTAGCATCAGCTCTTCCAGTGTTAAATTCAGGGAATTTGGTGCTTTTTGTCTTAAAAAACTTGTTAATGCTAATAGGTAGGAAAATAACATTTAACTGTTTCACTCACAAACATGATAGGTTTGAGGGGGCTCCTCCAGACTCCTGGGGTTGGGGTTTGCAGCTGTGGGACTGACCCAGGAATAAATCCCTGGCTCAGTCCTTATCACCTCGAACAACTCCTAGGAATGCTTTGGGATCTGATCCTGGCTCTGCTCCATCTTAAGAGGAACGACAGAGAGGTGCTGATGGGCTGTGCCTRTGGGGTATTTGTACTTAAGTTATTAGTCTTGTTTTTCCAGTGTTTAATGCTCTCCTCCGCCACTGTTTTACTTGTAAAATGCCAACTATTTTCAGCAAAAGGCAATATCAGCCTAATCATGTGCTATTTTGCTGCTGATTGTGCTGGGAACAGACTCTATAGGAAGGCAAACGCAAGTTACTTGTTGCCTGTTGCTGAATGAACATCCCATTTTCAGAGCAAGGTTTTTTGCAAATCCGTGGGTATGCTTAGCATATGGAAGGGGGTTCCAGTATCAAAACAAATCTGGCCTCCTGTTTCTGAATGTGTAGGTTGTTTCTTAGAAGATGGAACCTTTAAAATCTGTCCCTGCAAACATGGCTGTTAAATCCTGCTATTTCTAGAGGTGTGAGGCAGCTGTCTGCACTGAGATAAGCTATAAAAAGGCAATATTTTCCAAACCCAGCTTTTTTAGCTATACCTGCCAGACAGCTTGGCCAGCAGGAGTTCACCAGGAGTGTCACCACTGCTGCCCTTTTGTGCACAGGGTGCTGAGCGATGTAAAAACTTCTGGGCACGTYTCCAGGGTCAGCATTAAGCACCAGCTCTTCCATCTCTGTTGGATGAAGTGCTGCTATGCAGGAAGGTGCATTCAGTGTGAAAGAAGGGATGCGTGCTGGCTTGGTGTTTCTATGTGCTCTCCTGTTGTTTTCTAGGTGCTTGTTTGACTTTTGCTCTTCATTTTCATTGGGTATTCCTTGTTGCTGATTTGGTGACCATGCATAATCAACATGGGGATTTCAATGCCCCTGCTGTGGAGACATTCCTGTTTGCTGTGTAGTCTTGAGAGTAGCTGGTGAGTTCAGATGAAACCAATAACAAAAATTGCCATTTTTTCCCTGAGGGTCTGGATGAGGTTTCTCACGGCACTCTGGTGTTTTCACTTATGCTTCATGACACGTGTGATTCCCGCGGTGCTTTGTTATTTATCAGCTAAAGGCTGTGGCAGATAACCTTGTAGAGGCTGTTAGGGTTGTAGGGATGGAGAATGATGTGGCTTTTGAGCATGTTCCCAGTGAATTATTTCTGAGRCCACTGGAGATGGGTGTTTTGAGGTGACAGGAGCGAGGTGAAATTCAGGTGGTGGAGGAGCACAGGGAGCCAGAGAGCAGAAACCCCAGACAGCTTCTCTTGAGCTGAAAGCTGGTTCTTTATCTCAACTCAGTGAACTGTGTAGCAAGTACTTTTGTCCCCTTATTTTTTTTAATTGAATGAGCATTTTATCATCTTGATTCCTGAGAAGTGCTCCACCTGTTATGCAAATCCCCCATGGGTGTGGTTGCCAAATAACCAGCCCAGTTCCATGCATTGGCTCTGACATGGGTGGAAGGTTTTGCTTTCCTTGTTTCAATGTTTTTCTTCATTGAAGCCCAGGCTGTCTCTTAGTCACCTCTTGATGCCCTGTGTGTTGTGGGTAATCTTTTCTTTGAAATTCATTTTTCCTTACCCCAGCTTTCCGTCTTAACAGCCTACTCACCTCTTTTCCAGCTTCCTTCCAAAGGCAAGCACACACTCAGCTGGTGAAATTGGATGCAGCTTTGATAATTGCTCCCTGAGCAAACAGCCATGTGTGTCTCCTTGTCCAMAAAACCTACTGAAAACTGAAGTGAGACATGTGGGATTTGAAATAATCCCAGTGAGTTATTTCTGGCCATGGTGTCTCCTCATGGTGTTCCCACCAACTCCTCTACATCTCAGGGTTTGAACTGAGAGTGAACAGGGCTGGTAAAAGCCCTGTGTTTCCCCACCTCCCCATCTCAACTTTTTTTGAAAAATGCTGATKAAGTGATAACTTTGTAACAGAGATAAGGAAGAAAAAGTCTTAMAGGTAGATTGGTTTGCAGTGGAGGGAAGGCAAATACCAAGGGAACCCACACTGAGCTGAAATGCTGAGATGCCTTMTTTATCATTTCCTCACCCAGTAAATGCATCCTGTGCTTTACAAGTGAGGAAGATGACGATCTTTGTCCTAAAAATTCTGCAGAGCAAGGCAGACAAATGTGCACTTGAGGTCTGGGGAAGGGTKAGCACAGGTAATTGCTGGAGATCAAAATCCAGATACAGCAGATTCCTGGAAGAGAAGGGCTTTTGCAGGGGGAGTTGTGGGTGATGAGAAGGATGTTTGAAGTGCTGGAGGAGGGGATAGAGAGAGGAAGGTAAATGGGTATGGAGGGAGGTGAGAAGACCTGAAAGGAAAGAATGTTGAAGGGGAGGGTAGAAAGTGAGAAAASGAGTAGGAGGAAAAAAAGAGCAGCAAGTCTGCTGTGGGAGGGGATGGTGTAGATGAGCGTCAAGATGACCTTAATGTCTCTTCGTTGTGTGTTAAAAGCTATGCCATAACTCAGCTACTGCAATTAGTCATCTCCCAGGGTATGAAGTACCAGTTTTTTCTCTGGATGGAGTGTACTGGTCCTGGCTGGAGTCCACTGCTGGAAGATCTCTCGGTCAGGCTTGAATGCCCCATGTGGCTGGTGGGGTGCTGGGTGGTTAAACCCTGTGTTCCACGGTCAAATGTTGATTGGGCAGTGCATGAGCAGCTTGTCATCTTTGGCCTTACAGCCTCACTGTTAYTAGTCCTCTGGGGACTCAGACAGCAAACCAGGGACTGGTGCATGTGTGTGCATATGTAGAGATGTACYTCCAGCTTGTTTATCTTTTTTCTGGGGCTCGTGTCTGATCCCCATCTATTTTTTGTGTCTTCTTTTACTTCTGATCCTTTTCAGATTTTTCAGATCTTCCTTCTGGTTCCTTATTTCCTCTACAAAGTAGTGCCCCATCCTTCTAGTCCATTCCTGATTGCCCATTAGTTAGACACAATTTTTTGTGGCCAGTATAAGGTGTGGGAACGTGTAGAACATCTCTGGAGCTCAGTCCATCTGCTGTCATGGTATGCTGTTCCAGCAAGAGAGAAACCTGACTTCAGAACATCTGAAATTGCCCATTATCTCTGCTCATTTCTTGTAGYCCATAATTTGGGGGTGGGAAAGTGAGGGGAAGAGGAGGCGAGTCGCTCTAAACATGACTCATCCCACAGTCGATCRATACAAAATGTTCCATTACATTTTTATTGCCAAAAATGATTCCCCTCTCCCACCCCTCCTTCTGTGAGGTGCTGCAGATGCTGCTTTGCTGGGCCTAGAACTGGTGGCATGGCCAGCCCAGACAGAGGACATCTGAGTTTTGGTTCAGGCCTTRCTTTCTGGGTGGGCTGAGGCTGGGTGCAATGGAGGTGACCTGATTTCAGAGGGGAAAGAGATTGCTGGMTGCTCTCACGAGATTTGTGTAGCTTGAGGCATGGAGCAGACCTGTTTGACAAGAGGAGTCACTCCCAGCCCTCCCCTTGGGGAGGSAGGCCAGCAGATGTGTGAGGTGTAAGGCAATAAATAGGGACATGATAGAAAGTATGGTGGGATATCTGCCACTGATTGCTCCCTTGGGCTGGAGAGGTGTTTCACTGGGGTGTCCTTGTTGAAGTTTCCTGCTGTGTGCAGGGATGGGGTGGAGATGGAGCTGCTGGGTGTTCTCTTGCCTCCAGGTGTGTTTAGGGCAGTGATTTTACTCTCTGTTCACTGACCAGGAAGGGTCAAAGCTCGCCCAAAGCTGCACAGATGTTGCCAGATGTATGCAAACATTTGTACGTATGAATGTGTAGGTATATATGTGGTAATGCAAAGAATTGATCCAAGTTTCCTGATTCCATTTGCCATGTGCTTCCTGGCACTTTCAGGAGCAGCTTCGTGGGCATCCCTGCTCTGGCAATTGGTCACGATGGTGTTGGTGCACAGAAGGCTCTCTGCCTCTCTCACCTGGCATGGGATGGGGCAGTATCCCTGGACTGACCTCAGCAACCTCCTCAAAAGGCTGCAAAGAGTTTGCAGTTATTTCCTATCTCCCACCCGCCACAATCAAGRCCTTGATCTGCAGGTAAACTTGCAGTGATGCTTTAATAACAAACCCCACTGCCAACAGGGAGGGTTTTGCTGGGGGAGTTTCACTTGTGAGGGAGCAGGCTGAGCTCGTGAGCATGCACTCCTGATAATGTTATCTGTCGGTGCAAACAGCACCAACTGCATCTTCTGCATCACCCTGCACTGGAGAAGGTGCTGCCAGGAGCTGGGCTATGTGTGGCTCTGCACTSTGGTGTGTGTGACAACAGGGGCAGGACCCAGGACGTTCAGCAGATCCTGGTGAGGTGTGTAGGTAGCTGCTGCTTTGCTTCAGAGCTGCTATCACAGCAGCAGAGCATTACAGGATCCAGGGCGCACACAAATGTGTTTACAGAGCAAATAAAGGCGGGAGAGAAAAAAAGGAAAAGACTCAAAGTGGCTTTGGGTGTTTTTTAAGTGGTAACGCTGAGAAATTCCTGAGCATGTGCAGTTAATGTCTGTTTAAACAGAAACTTCTTTAATAGCTGAAATATCAGCTAYGGTAGAGCTTTCCTGGTGGGTCTTTTTCATCTCCAGCCGCCTGCCCTGCCAGGGTGTGCAGGGGGATGTCTCCAAAGGTGCTGGGCTCTGTGTTTTCAGTTGGGCTCGTTAGGTGTTTGCAAAGGGCGATGCCTCCCTTCTTTCCTGGCTTGCTTCCACTTCTCTGACTGTGTGGAGGTAAAAGTGGTAAATTCTTTTGAAAACTCACCCATTTGGGTCACGAGGGTCCCATGCCTGATGTAATTTGTTTTTATGAGGTGGTGTTATTTACTTGGATCCTGGAAGAACACGATGCTGAATGGGTTAAAGGACTTTTCTCTCGTTGGAGCGGTGTGTGCTTTGTCTGCGATCAGGCTGCTCTCTGAGCAGCAATTCTGGTGAAAGCTTGTGAAGTTCTCRGAGTAAAACCACTGGGGAACGGGGTACGTGGTGGAGGCAGGGGAGGGTGGTAGCAAAGTCTTTGTAGGCTTGACCTGCCCGTTAAAGCTTCACAGGGTCTTACTGGCTGCATGGATGTCAAAGCAGCAGCCTGCTGTGGACATGCTGCTGTTTGTGTGTATTTCATTTGATTTTTTTTAAAAAAAGTCATGAGGATGTTTTGAACAGTCTTGCTGAGCGCCACTGTCGCCCTTCTCATTAGCTACAACAGTGACCTGGGGCTTTCTTCTTGTGCTGGAACTTGCAAAGGTATGCTTTTTCCCTTCCTCTTTTTATCTTTTCCTTTTAAAAACGCCATTGAAGTGCCTCTCTTGTGCTTCAGCAGCAGTTGCTTCAGCCTGTGCTGTTGTTCACATGCTCTTTGGAGGCTCCTTTGTTGCTCTGACAGGTAGCTMGCTGTCAGGAGTGGTTCTGCAGGACCTGCTTCAGTGGGGCTGCACCACCTGAGCTCAGAGACACACGTGGCCAGATCCCTGGCAGGTGTGGATGGCAAAGTGTAGCATCTCACAGCCTGCTTTGTCAGGGCTGTTATTCTCTGAGTGTCAAGAAACCATGCTGAACTCCTTGCAGTTTAGAAGGCTTTGAAAGCTTGACATAAACGTGATGTTCCTGCCCAGGCTGTAGCTGCTGGATCTCTTGGTGCGGCTTATTTGTTGCTTCTGAGTGCTGGAAATAGTGTGCAGCAAACTCTGAAATGTTTGAACAAGCCATGCTCCCCTTGTAATATCTTCTTCCCTAGAAAAAGAGGTGGAGATGTTTATCGCACTYCCCCTTTCCTTCCTCCCTCCAACCTTGACACTGTTGTCCCACTGTTGTGGATCACATGTGTCATGCACCAGGGTGGCATTTGTCCCTAGAGAGCACACCAGTCACTGCTGATTTGTCTCAAATCATTGTCCTTGCAGTCTTTAATTATACCCACATTAAGCAGGTGGAGCTGATACAATCACTTCCAACGCAGCTGACAGCAACTGGGTCAGAGTCTTTCTCACTGTTTCCTGCCAGGGGAGAAAATAAAGCACACGTGAAGGCAAAATACACGAGTTTTCCCCCTTTGTCTCCCCTCCCCAGCACCTAAGTCATGGTTTCCGCAACAACAAAGAAGTCTCAGCCAATCTGTTTCACAGAAGAGGCTGAATTTCTTAGAGTCAACGTTTCCATGTCTGACAAAGTTTAAAAAAACTAAAAGAAAAAAAAAAGGCAGAAAGGGCAGAGAGGCTGCATGTGGTCTGGCAGGCAGCCAGGAAAGGAGTGCTCTTTGGGGTTATTATTAGGCAGATAACTGTATCAAGAGCTTAAACATCACCCTGGGCCTGACGGCTGCGGTGCTCTCTGAAGTGCTGATGCGCATTTCATACTTGTCAGAAAATGTATTTTACTACCTGAAGCCAGTTTTAAAAAAACATTTTTATTTTTCCTTTTTCCCAGCAGTAACTAGGGTGCTGGTAAAGTTCCTGGGAAGCAATTACAGGTACTCCACAGGGAGCTATTACTGGTTTGGATCTTGCAAATTCTTTTCCCACGAGCACCTCTGTATTCCTACCTCTGATAGGAACCATGCCTAGGGTTTGTACATGTCAGAGGTGTCCCTGAGTGAACTGGACGGCCTTGAAGATTTTCTGGCCCCTTTCAGGACCTGTCACAGGGCAAAGGAAGTTTTGGGGTTCTGGTTTGGAAGGTGTGTGTACAGAGGGGTGTTCAGAGGCGTGGGGAGCCCCTGTCACCTGCACTGCCCTGCTGAAGAGGGGACGCGTGGGGACTGCAGGGACAGGTTTTTGATGATGAAATTTCAGATGCAGCACTTAGCACACTTGAGGAGCAGAAGCTGATGGGGAACTGCACAGGGTGGGTTGACACGGGTGGAGCTGCTGGCTGGGAAGTTTCTTCTCAAGTACTCAAGACCAGCAGAAGAATGTCTGTTTGTAATGCTGCTAGATACCATGTATCTGTCTGTGTTCCCATCTATAGATGGTATGTGCAAGGCTATATATAAACGCTGTGATGGCTGGTATTTTGGCTGATACACTCACAGTTTTGTGCCACATTGAGGGATTTAAAAATATCTCCCTGTTCCAGGAACATCTATACCACGGCAGATGTCATCTGGCAYGGGGAGTGGCTTCTGTAAAGGGAGCGCAGCATTATTACTATGAGCCTTAGTAGTCTATTAGAATATTTATTGCTTCACTGCCACCACAAGACATGTGAGGTGTGTTATTTCTGCCTGTCAGAGTTTTTTCACACATGCAGGCAGGCAGCATCTGTCACTGCTCACTGCGAGTCACTAGCTTTCATTCTCAATGAACTTTCTTTCCAGCTGGAAGGAAGGCAAAATAAAGGCATAAGAACTGCTACTGAGCTGGTGAGAAACGAGTTCATCAGCATTTATTTACCTTGGAGTTTTGCCTCTGAGGACTGTCTTGAATCTAGGTCCTTCTTGGCCAAGACACAGCCACCTCATGCGTGCTGTTGTTTGATTTCAAGGCGAGTCTGTCGACCTGTTGTGTCAGGCCCTGCGGAAACCTGGTATGAGTCAGAGGTGTCTCTGTTGCACGAGACAAAGAAGAGGATAGGAAACAAATGAGAAATTACTTGCTCAGGACTTTTCTTCTGGGAGTAGCTCTCAGGTTCCCCAGGCCTCAGTTCATCAGCCAAGGACCTGAGATCACTGCCTCTTCTCCAGTTCCTCTCAGAGTGTGAGCAAATCCTACTTTTGTGTATCCTTGCAATACCTAGGGAATTGTTTTGTGCAATTCAGCAAAGAGCTGTGGTGTTTTTATGGTGGTTATGAAGCATTGCCTGTGCCAGCCACGTTGTGGTGGAGGTGCTCAGATGGTGAATGCTGGCATCACCAGCAAGCTCTGCTTGTACACGCAGGTTGCTCATGCTCAGGACAGGGTTTGGGTGGAGTCTTTCAGACCAGAAGGGCTGGAGAACATGTTGAGGTTTGTCCCTCCATTGTAGAGAGTTTCTGGATCTGTAGAGAAAATAAGGCAGTAGTAACCAAAAGGAAGCAGATGTGAGAAGTCACTCCTGAGCGTTGATCTGGGACTCTTGTTTTGGGTTACCCTGTGAGGTGTCAGTGCTCTGCTCAAATCCTCCTCTGGGATCTGGCATGAGGTGCTTGTCTGTAATGGGAAGCAGGGGAGCCAAAATTTTCCCTTCTGTGCCAGGTGGGGATGGAGGCTTTGGCTGTGAGTTCATTCCCTGTGTTCACTGTTCACTWGTGAGGGGAAGAAGTGATCAGTGGAGCAGCAAAGGTGTGGAAAGTGGGGTGAGACACTCCACATGAAGATTGGCCAGGTTGGAGGAATCCCTGCAGGGCTTCTTATTTTCCTGAGCCYATAAGATCTTCCATGTTCCCTGTCCAGTTTGCCTGTTGTTTGGTAGGGCATTGTCATTGCTGGCCAGACGTCCCTGTGTGCCAGCTCCTTGTGGAGCTGCGATGTTATTTGGAGTTATTTGCTACAGGTAGCCTGGAGCTCCTTGGAACTGGCCTAGTGAGTCACTGTGGTCACGACATTGGTGCCTTGGCAGCTGTTAACAGCCAAAGGGTTTCTGCTTCCTGGTCAAGGGTAGTCTGAGAGAGGAGCTTTGTGGGTTTATACCTTCTAGAGACATAGAGGGCTCTTGGGTCTGGACCAAGGTAGAACCTCACGGTTTTCTGTCACTCTCATGATGGATAGAACAATGTCAGCAGCAGAGGGCTGTTTGTAGGGTTTTTCTGTAGATCTKTTTCTTGCATCCATCTCACAATTCTGGCCCAGACCCACCCCCTCATGCCAGGCCAAGGTACTCAAGTGATAATTCAAATGATACCTCCTCTGAACCTGGAGGTGGACTTGAGTGTTGTCCTGACAGAAGAGGAATAGGAGGAACACGTCTTGGGGCTGTCTCTTCCCTGCTGTAGCTGGGACTGGGGCTTTCAGCAGTGACACTGGGTTGGTTCAGACMGTGTCCATCCAGTCCAGGGTCCATYTCTGCCTGTGGCCAGCAGCAGATGCCGAGGGAAGGCTTCTCCAGGTGTCCAGCAGAGAGGCACTGACCGACACTGCTCACCATCCTTCCCACTCCAGCATTGCAGAAACCCCGAGCGTGCCCAGCTGGCAGATGAAACACAAAATGCACAGATTGCCTCAGTGCTGGGGGTGGTGTGCTAGGAGAGCAAAGAGGAGGGGGTGGAAAACCATCTCCGGTGTCGCCTCCCTGGGTGCCAGGAAGTGTCCCAGCAGTGGCACAGTGAAAGACGAGCAGGGTCYGGGTGCGGAGGGTCGGCAGCCCCGGCGGGGCGGCACATTCTGTACATTCTGCAGCCCCCAGCCCTCGGGCAGCCAGGGCCGTGCTGCCAGGCACCCAGCCCGCCTGGTATTTCGGGATCCTCACACCCCCAAGGCTCTCTCGCTGCCCTTTTGCTCCCCTCCCCTGGCCCGCTGTGCGTTTCACCGAGGTGCGCTTGTTTATCCATCGGGCTCTACAGCCTATAAACAGGATGTCTCTGTGTTTCCTTTCAGCCCCGTAACACTAAACCACTCCGGGTGCAGATAACGCTTCAGGAACCCTCCTCCTGGCTGAATGAGCCTTGTGTTGGTCAGGGCCAGCTCCAGATGAGACAGCAGATGCCTCTGTGTGTATATATATATATATATATGCATATGCATCTAACAGGAACGTGGTATGGGTTGTCCGTGGTGAACGAATTCATGTTGCTGTAAAGGAAGTAAGAGCATGTTTTAGGCAKGGTGGCTGAAACAAGACTCCAATTTAAACTGGATCCTGAATATATAGTTTGTAAAAATAAGCYATTGTATAAAACCCCAAGCCTGTGAAACCTTTTGGGGGAAAAAATTCTGCAGTTTATTTTGTTTAAATGCCGCTTCCCAAAGATTTTCTCAYTATGCTGGAGTTCTGGATACTGAGAGCCTGACAGTGAAATGGAGCATGTGGAAAGGCATTGCATTAACTAGTGCTTGTAATGCTGAGTGAAACTTTAAATGGGGGAAACAAAGTCAGAAAAGAAAAATACTAACAAACTATTAAAAAAAAATGTTCAGTAGGGCAGTGTTCAGGCTGCGTAAAAGCAGTGAGGATAAAGGTYATTCTTCTGAAGCACTTTTTGATCTGGGACCTGGCAATCACAAATAATAATAACAAGCAGAATGCAGTTTTGAGATACTCAGTGTCTTATCTTTAACATTCAAGATGTTCAGTGATTTCTATTGATTTTGGTCTTGTTGTAAGCTTGCTATAAATCAAGTCCTTTACAGCCYCTGCTCCCTTAAATCTGTAATTTCCTTTAATATCTTGTCTTTCAYTTGAAATAAACGTAAGGTTCAGGGTCTTTTGGTTGTATAAGAATGTTTTGGAAAAAGGACTTTCTTTTCTCAAACAGGAGGTAAAGTTTAAACACACTAATTTCTATTGTATTGGTTTTTAAGCTGGTCTTAACAGCTCTGGGGTGGGACTGATTACTTTTGAACACTTGAAGATGCAAAGCAGGTCTCTAGAAAAAAAAGTGAATGATGTCTTTTTTTTTTCTTGGATCAATGTGCCATTACTTCAAGGGAGTTGTYAGTGAGAGCTCATGCTTTTGTAAAAGTTTTAAGTTTCTACCCACCACTTCAACCAGGTTGTCAGATCAACATGTCTCGTTTACAGAGATGTACTCTGGATCTGTTACTGAGACGTGGTTCAGAATAGCTATTGAGGAACAAGTTGTTCTGCCACAGCTCTTCTGTGAGCGCTTTGTGTGCGTGCAGCTTCATTCCAAAATGAACATGCCTTTCTTGACTAAGTTYAGGCTATTTTGGAAGGTGGAGTAAGCTAAAACATGGAGGGAGAAAAAAAATCCTGTTCTTCCAGAAATAAAGTGATTTGCATCAGGCATATTTTCTGTGAGCTTTTTGCGTCCTGAAGTTGCTGCCTACCTGGGCAGGTGGATACCAGGCCATGTGGCTGGCCCTGGAAGTTTTACAATTCATGCTATGGTGGCAGAGTCCTTAGGAGATCAGCTGTTTTCTATAAAAAGCTGGGTGATGGTGATTTTAATAGAGGGGTCAGCATGTTGGCACGTGGTTTTTTTGTGTGAGCAGTCTGGGTGAGTGACGGGGCTTSTTTGCACCGGTTGCGTAAGGGTTTGACACCAATGGATTGGCTGATKAAGCTGGTGGCACCTGCCATAGAGATGCCATTTTAAATAAAGATGTCCCCCTGATCGCAAAAGCATTTACCCATCACAAGGGCTGGCAGTGCTGGGGAATATTTAGGCTRTTTCGCTTAGCTCATGGAAAATGGGAGTAGATTTCAGTGTTGCCTTTCTGGGTGGGCAGTGTGACATTGCCAGCGGTCACGGGTCTCTTGGGCACTGAGAAACCCTCGTGTAGCTCGTGGCCAGGGGAGCAGGCAGCRCTGGAGGGGTGGCTGATACTCTGCTGCTGAGCCTGGGCTTGTGTTAAGGGTCTGTCCCTGCACACTGCTGGGGTAGTGGGAATGCTGAGGTTGGGTTTTGCTTTGCCATGGTGCTGTGTAACCCCTCCTGCCTCCCCTTGAGCGTGGCCAGCTGCCATTCTTCTTTGGTAAGGTGTTTGCATCCAGCCCGTCTCACGTTTCCCAGGAGAAAGTGGAGCCAAATGGTGTGAGATCTGTGACTGGGCTCATTGCCCACTYGTGTGTTGGTATTCAGGTCAGAGGCAATGGTGTATGTGGGGCAAAGCTTCCTCTTCCCTTTTTCTTCTTTTATTTTCTCCTTTTAGGAAAGGGGCAGAGCAAGTCTGAAAGGCAAGGGTAAAGCTGGACTTGGTGGTGAGMTCTTAAAATACTGATGTGTGCTGCTGTGGGAGAGAAAGCAGCATCTGTTTAGAAACTTCTGTGCCTGTGAGGACGGCTCCTGAAGACAATGGAAAACAGTGTTGCATCCATTTGTGAGAGATGGATATTAGAAYAACCCCTTCTGGCTTCTCCCTGCCAGAAGTCACTCTGAGTATAAGGTGGTTCCCTTTCTTGTGTCCAAGCAGTTGCTTGTTGTCCCAGCCACCTTTTGAAGTGGTGTCCCTGGTTGAATCTGYTCTATTCTCCAATCATTGAAGCCATGAGCTGTGCATTTCCCTCTCTTCTATAAATGCAGGGAAGTTCACTTTCCCCACTGTTCACTTTGACAAATACAAGGTGCTCTCCTCTGWCAGTACCAGCCACTGTGTGGTTTGTGCTTGAGCAGGAAGATAAATGGTGCTAAAAGTTATAAATACTGACATTGGAGTACCTAGGAGGGGACAACAATTGCCTTTGCCTTGTTTCAAACATTTTCTGATGCTGTGGAGTTTGACGAGGTGATGTGGTATCATAATATCCGAGTTCTGTTGCCTTTGTTGGGTTGGTGGCTGACTTCTGTTGACAACACAAGAACTTTAAAACCTTTGGTTCCAAACGTTGCACTCCTGATTTCTGTGTATTATCCTGGAGGGGCTTTAGAGGATTTGTCTCGTGTGTGTTCCTGATGCCCGAGTTGCTCTGTTCCTTGGGGCATTTAACAGCAGCAGAGACATGGTATCTCATGTGAATAAGCCTGGCAAAATACGATAGAGARCAGCTATTTCTAAGGCTTTAGAAATTACAATGCTAATAGATGGTAGAAAAGAGAGAATGTGTRGACTAGGCATCGTAGTAGGTAATTTCTCTGCAGCATTTAAACATTCTGGTGAAAAAGATACTTGAAAACTGCTGTTGCTGTGTWAGAGGAAGGGCAGTGTTGGATCAAACTGGAGGAGAAAGATGAACTGATTGGTTTCCTCACCATTTCTCTCTCCACACACCTCCCCTTGCTAACATTTAAAGTGGAAAAAGTCATCAGGTTTGAAAAAGGTCACTTGGTTGAAGAGGAAAAACAAGCAACCAAARACTTAAAGCAAGCATTTACTGCATTGTGTGTGGGTGGGATTCTTGGACCTACCAAAAATAATGTTTAGGAGCTGGACTGTCCCAGGAAGGAGTGGAGGGGAGCARTGTGCTGGGGCTGGATGTTCCACCATCAGTGGTTCTGTTGTGCAGACAAGGTGGTGCAAATAGTTCCTCCTCCCAAAAACAAAATGACCTGATTCAGTCTACTGGTTAGTAATATATAAGAAAAGTAATGTTTAATTTGATGGAAAAAAAATGAAAGCTAATGTGAGCAGAAGATTAATTTGGAGTCTGGAAGGAGGGCATTACTAATCCTTGAATCTTTGAATGGTTTGGGTTGAAAATGACRTTAAAGATSAYYCAGTTCCAAYCTYCCTGCYATGCACAGGGACACCTTCCACTAGACCARGCTGCTCAGRRTCCYGTCCAGACTGGCCTTGGACATTTCCAAGGGTGGTGGAAGCCTGTCAGAGCATTTCTAACCAYCACTATTGCTKSASAGGTTGTTGCTATGCAGAGTTCAAAATTATTGCTTGGGTGAAAAATGGGAAATGTTTTTGCATGGGGGAAAAATTTGGAAAGAGCCCCTGCCCCCCATAAAGCCCACAGACCTTTCCAGGATCTGAACCTTCAAGGTTTCCAGTACCTTTTTGGTACAAGAAAAATAGTACAACACAAAGCTCCCTCCCCTCCAAAACACAGAGATATTGACTAAAAATTATTAGTTTTAGCACGCAAGGGTTGTCACTTGGTGGGGGGAGATAAATGGAATTCTCCCTGAGAATAAATCCATGGTAGACCTCCAGGTGCTGCCTGGAGCTCAGATGTTCTCTGCTGCTCCACAGCCCTATGTGGTTTGCTGGCAAGAGATATGTTAAGTTCCTTGCGGGTTTTTTTTTCATCCTGGTGGATGCGGTGTGATCTGTATTTTAATGTAATTCTCGTGGTCAATGTGCTAGTTATCTGTGCTTTCTGTATTTTGGGAACCTAACAATCAGCCCTTCCTGGGGATTTTATCCTCCTTCTCCTCTCAGGTGCATAACTGGGTCATTCTGTCTGCTTGATAACCCCTGCCTTCAAGCTCTTTACACTTTCCTGCTGACTTAAGGTGTCTCCTCCTCCTCCCTCCCCGATTTCCTCGTGGCCTGCACCCTGCAGATGTGCTCCTGAGATACCGGGTGTGGGTTACAAGTTCCTGAGAAAATCTGTGGGTAAATAATTAACATGTTGTAACAACCAGTCAGTCCCCTTCTCCTCTCCCCTCCCTGGGGCAAACTGGTGACAGTGACTGTTCCCCTTGTGAGCTTGTTGTGCCTGTCCCAAACAGCAGATATACCCTTGATTTTTTTTTCTCTTTTTTTTTTTTTTTTTGGGGGGGGGGGGTTTTTTTTTTTTTTTTTTTTTTTTTTTTTTTTTTGGTTGTTTTCTTTTGGCTCCTCTTTGTGAGTGTAAATAATGCTTTAAATGCAAAGGTGGAATTGCAGATGAGGAGCTGACCTCTAAGTCTCTCTTGATCTGGTTACATCCCTCCTCAGCAAGAAAACAGCTTCTTGTTTAAAAGAAGATAAAGTGAGTTCTGACCCAAACTGGTGCAAGGATAAAAAGCTGCTCTGTGCAAACAGATACATTTGGTTTGATCTTCAGAGCAAACTTGTATTGGGAAGCAGCAGCTCCCAGACATCCATGGTGGGATGTGCCTGGTGTGTGCTCACCTTTCCTGCCTGCTTTCTCCTGAACTGAGCAGGGTGAGTGCTGAAAGGGGAAACAGMACTCCAGAAAATCTTTCATAACCAGCCTGGGCTGGAACAGAACGTTATTCTGGGTGAACAGCTCTTCTTCAGGCAGGAGACAGACCTGAAAGTCATTCTGGCTCTGTAAAGCGTGGGTTTCACGAGTTGGACCTGAGGGTGGGAAGGAAGAGATGAGAAGTGGGGTTTAAAAGCTTGGGCCTATAAAGAAGTAGCTCAGAAAGGAAGTTTTGAGGTGGGTGTCACTGAGCAGTTCACTGCAAGCTCTTAGCATGAGATGGTGACAAAAAGCTCCGCCTGGGTGTTGTACAGCAATTGCTCAGTCTGAGTTGGGCACTTTTCTGGCAGTGGTGGCTGCAGAAACACCTGCTGCTGGTGAGACCGAGAGGAAGAGAATGGGAAATATCCAGTGTGCAAAGAAAAAGAACCCAAAGAGTCTTTTGATCTCAAGCTTTTGTGGGTTTCTCTCTGTTTRGTTTGTTGATGCTCCTTGGAGGATTTCTGGAGGAGCTCCAGAATTCAGCCTTGATGAAAGCCACCTTCAGACTTCCAGGCAACATCCCCAGAGGGGCTGAGTGAAYGTGGGGAGAGCTCTGGCCGTGGGGYAGGCACTGCWGTTTCTCTGACTGCTTGGACCAGTTCCTAAAGTGAAGTACCGAAAGCAAGGCCAGCCAGATTAAGTGTTTCCCCTACCCGGTGGTATTTGTTGTGATGTAAAGCTGGAATGGTTCCTAGAAAGCATTAAAACACAAATAATATTAACCAGGACTGAGAGAGAACAGCCAGTCACTCGGAAATGAGGAATATGTTACGGTGAGAGTGGGTCAGTAGGAATGAGGCCGTCTGGTTTTTGCTACTAAATCTGCTCCTAAATCCCTCGAGAGCCTCCCTGAAGCCTGGTCCAGCAGGAAAGGGCGTGAGCAGGGTGCTTGCCTGCCCCAGCTGGGACTGGGAGGCTTCAGCTGCGGCTTTTGCTGCTGAACTGGAGCATACTGGGCAAGGCTGCCCCTGCCTGAGGGTTGTGATATCCTGGGCTGGGCAGTTGATCCCTCTGACTCAGCGTGTTCCCCTCTCAGCTGGGRCTGATCCAGCCCACCCTCCCCAGTAAGGCTTAAACTGAGAATTTCCTTGTAAGGCGTTTGGGGATCCTGGAAGGTTTAATGCTAATCACATGCAGCGTGCTGTCCGTCAAACACTCGACTGTTTATTGAGGTATTTACCTGATAACATCTCTTCCCCTTCCCTCCAATAAAACGTGCTTGATAACTCACATGAGTGCTTGTAAGGCCAAAGGGACAGCCAGCCCTTTTAATCTGTGCTGTCATGAAATAAATAACCCACTGAGCTAATTCCCTCGAGCTTGTCCTAATCTCACCTCACCCTCATCTTTGTTCACATGCGCAAATGCACTGTCAGCACTATGTAACGTGCTTCCCTTGCAGCTTAAACAATAAATCCTATAAGACCAAAGCTTTGGAGGTGGAAATTGCATCCTGTTGGTGGTCTTGGGCATGTGATTCAGGTGACTGAAGGTCAGCTTGAAAGGACAGCACTGACTTCAAAGAAATGTATTCCCTTCTATCGAAATTTCACACTATAATTTGGTGAAAACATTTTGAGTTTTGCTTCATGCTAACAGATGTGTGCAGCAGTCATGTTTCTGTTTCAAAGTATTTAATTTCTACCGTGGTTTCTGCAAGACTTTCTCACAGCAACCATGGGATAAAGAAACTACTGAAAATCACCGGGGTTTTTAAAGTATTTTTTTGACATACTGAAAGGTTAGCAAGTGGCTCAGCATAAGTGTAGATACTGAAACTACCTGTGTTTTTCTCAAGYCTTACCCTTTGTTGATACTCAAATAAACTTGATGGTAGAAAGGGTTTGTTGCTTTGAAGTGAGAAGTTGCAGCATCCTGCAACTCCTCTCGTCCYGTCTCTTTGTCACTGCTGTTTTTTATTTGATCTGTTGTCACCTTTGGGGGACGATGATGTGTTTCCCTGCAGCGGCTGAGGAAGGGGGGCAGGCAGGCTCCTGGTACGTTTCTGTAATAGGAATCCATATTTAAATGACAGGCAGTAAACTTTTCTCTTTTCGCTTTTGGATGGTGTTTAATTTTATATGTTGGGAGGATGCACTTCCCTGGGGCAGGCTTGCAGCAGTGGCTCTCCTCCCTGCGGTCACTGTGTGGTCTCTGTTTCTGTAATGTGTCTGATCGGCAGATATTTTGACATCTATGTGTTTTGAGAGGGGAAGGCAGACATTTAGCCTTCAACTCGTTGTTGCTGTACACCTCATATTCAATGCAGGACTCCCACAGAGACCCTCCAGCTCAAACCTGTTCCCCTCGGTGTAGGGGTGCATGTTGAGCTCCTCCCCAGCTCTGTGAGCCCTGGGCTTCTGGAGATGCAGAATCCGCTTGGACAGGGTGCTCTGGAGTTCCCAGAGTGGGGGAAAAAGCCCTGAAGTTGCGTTGCAGTAGGGATCGATGTTGCTTTGTGTYCTCCCCACAGCTGCCTGGGGAAGCAACACCTTTGGTCTTGACTTTTTGAACAAGGCTGGAGGATCAGGCATTTCYGCTGCTCCTGGAGCCTGTTCCACAAATTTGGGGAGAAGTAATTTTAAAGACTGGTGTTGGTTTGAATCAGACACCARTCTTGGGCACAGAGAAGTTGTGGGTGTGCTGGGAGTGTGTGGTTTTCTGTCCTGATCCTCTCCTGATTCCTGTCAAATGGACTGATCTTAAAACCTCGGTATCTTGAATCTGCGGAGTTTTCTCATTATAATATTTTCCCTGGGTGTGTCATCTATAAGAAAGAGAAGGATTTCAAGAGGTAAAATCCAGTCATTTTGCACTGCTGAACTGAGTCGGGTTTGTTCAGTTGGGGCTTCCCCAAATGGAGCRTTGGGTTGAGCCACTGGACYRGTGGAATCCAAAATCTGGATGYACCATTTSATGTCWTKCTGTGAAGTTCTCCTTTTCCCATCYAGTTTTCAGCACTGAAGAGSCTGATCCCTTGTTTGGGTTGGATATTTATTGGGGTCATCACAGMGCACTGATTGATGTAAGGGAAGGTGCCAGGCTTGGAAAGGATTGTGTGCATCCCGCTTCTGGGTGAGTAACCCAAGGGATGGGTGATGTGGGAGCAGCTGCACTGTAATCTGGGTCACTGAGGAACAGGGAATAACCTAGAGGGGTTTGGGGTTTGGGCTCTGCCCCAGGCACCACAGTAATCATCAGTGTCAACATCTGGCACATCAATTTTTCCATTAGAAACTCAGTTCTTTGTGGGATTTTAATATCTTGGCTATTTCAGATCACGCTGAGAARCAGCATGGCCCCGTGCAGGCACTCAGGATGCTTTAGTCATTTGCAAACCCAACATATATAATAATAATTTATTGCACTGCCTTGAGAATAGGCAAGATGGGAAAACCAAGCCCCTACATAGCAGTTCTTTTCCATCAGCCAAGCTGTAGGAATGATGTGCTTGCAATTAACTCTAATAGCAAGAGAGAAGCTGATGAAGAGAGAGGTGGGGCAAAGGGGCTTTTTTTGGCTAAGGTTCTGTTTTGAAATACAGCAGCTCCTTGATGATGGGGCAGGTTTAGGATAGTTTAGCAGCTGCCCATGCCCAATGAGGTCAGGTGATGGAAGGCTGGGGGGAAATTGTTCCATGGAGAGGCGTTGAAACCTGGTGTCCTGTTTGATGCTGAGAGACTTCCTGGTCATGAGTCTGTATGTGCTTGTACATGTGGACAAAACTTTGTGGTGTTGTGAGACACAGCCCCACCAGGAAAAGTGGTGTTTCAGAAGGGATCAGTGAAAGGTCCTCCTGGTCCCTGCTGTGTGTTCACAGCCCATGGCTGGTCTACAGTGTGATTTAGAGCAGATGGAGCTGGGTCTGGGGAGATTTTGTCCTCTGCAAACATCTGCAACTCTGGTGTGTTGCAGTGTCTCTCATGGGCCTTAGCATCACTTACCAAGTCTAAAACTGAGAGCTGCTGAGAGCTGAGCCTTCACAAAGTTCCTGTCTGATTTAAAGCACTTCCAGCCTTCAGGGTGGTTACTTAAAGCTCTGGGTGAAACACTTTGATCCGTAGGTAGGTGCAAAATTCAGGCAGTCTGGTTTGCAGCCAGAGCTTTCTTGGGGGCATGAGCTGCAYGTGTGTGTAGCCACCCTACAGAACAGGATCTGCTTTAAGAGAGTATTTCTGTACAGGAAAGCACGTAAGGATATGCTTAAGTCCTACGGAAGTCAAAGCAACTTAAGCGCATATTACAGTTAATCAGGAGCTTAAGTGATTTTTCTGARTTGGCCTAGATCTGGAATGACACATAAAGCTCTCTTGGGTTAGGATTCACAGCCCTGTTCTGTAGTTCCTTCCTAAGGAAAGTGCTGATTTATTTATTTTTAATTTTTACCTTAAAGAATAACCTGTTTTGGCCTTATTGCTTTGCAAGTTATTGGAAAGGATGATGTGAAAAGGTAAAGCGCTCTGAGCAATGCAGTCCTTTTGAAATGACTGAGAGAATTGTACCATTCATTCAAAAGGACTCTGTGCATCAAGAATAATGCTGTAACTGAATCAAGGGATCTTTCACTGAAGGATACTCTAGGAATCGAAATGCTGTCTGGTGTGATCAGAATGGCAGCCTGCTCAAAATTGGTGCCTTGTAATGTGCTGCTATAGATTGCTTTCCTTTAAAATAAGTTTTTTTTTTCCTCTCTGAAGTCTCTTTGCTGWGAGTGGGATACTTGCAACATGAATTTGAATGGAATGCAATTGTGTAATAAAGAACAATAAGCAGGTTCATAGTATAAAATTTAAGTGGAAAGCTAGTGCCTAAAAGGGAAAAGTAATGTGATTACTGCTGCATCTTTTCCCCATATGAGSATTGTTCCCCAAACACTTATGGGTTTCCCTGTGTGATAGGTTTATTTAAGGTAAACTCCTATTAAGGTGAATGGGACACTGTGCTTCTCAGTTGATTTTTTAGTACAACTTTATATGGTTTTAACAATAGAYAGGGCTAATATATGGGTTCTTTGTAAGAAGACTAACATTTTGCCTGGAAGTAACAGCATCATTTGATGAATGCTTGAGTGTTGCTAATGARAAGGGGTGGGAGAAGAAATTACCTTTAATAAGAAGTTTAAGTGACATTTTTCTTACAGAATGCCACTGCACCTGATTTTCACAGAAGCAAGGAACCCAGGGTGTTTGTGAGGCAGGTGTGGTGCAGCTGGGTGCCTGAAGACCTGCCTTGGCTACCCCTATTTGTGCTCTGCTACTTACCCCRTCCTTGCTCTTGAGTGAGTCGGTGCTTCCTGGGGCACATCAGTGCTGGCCAGCAGCATCCCTTGCTGTCTGAGGAGAGCCCAGCAGATGCAGTTCTCCTGGTGTTCCAGCCCACGTTTGCAAAGTTTGCAAAGCACTGTCTGTTCGTGTCTTTGGTGTCCCTGCTCAGTCTGGCTGGGAATGAACCCTTCTCTTGACCTGCAGCATCCTCTGRTAGGAAGGCTGCCAAGCGATTTCCAGCTGAAAACACAGTTTGTTAGGAAAGGCAACAAGTTATTTTTTGGCTTGTCTTTTGGACCCCTGGCCTCCAGGCTAGGCAGATCTTTCCAGTCCTTGCTGTAGTTAATCCAACCTTGCCAAGACCACCAATGACATTGGGTGCTTTGCTGATCAAGTCCTGTGTTGGCTCGAGCAAAACCTTCCAACTTTAGAGCACCCTGAAGAGGAGGTTTGCTCCTGTGAATGTGCCTGAATGACCCCCTTTTGCTGAGGAAAATTCTCAGATAATATTCAGAATCCACGCTAAGTCCCATTAGTACAAATGGTACTTGAGGAACAGGAGGACRGWGTCTCAGGSTGTTCAGCTCCSTGTGTGATGTGGTGCTGAAGRTTTGTTTGTGCCATGCTGATATCTYCTAGCTRGACTGCTSATGTTTCTTTGCAGCAAGTGACCAKTATGTYTTTATTGCAAAGGTRRAATTGTCAATTTGCAAGGGTTCTGRATTAYCYTTTGGGAATCAAGGAAATTGGCAGAAACTGGAAAATGCCAGTTTTGAATGACTGAGAGCTGTTGTTCAGGAGTGTCTGGTCTCTCTGAAAAGCAGCAGCTCATGGGTCCTGTGGTTCCTCATGGCTCTTGCACATACTAAAATGGGAACAAAACCCAAAGATTATGGTGTTACCATAGAAGGGTGATTGATTCCTCATTGAAAGGGGAACGGCCTGGATTCTTGGAAGCATGTATCTGTGATAAGCTGGAAAAAGGGGATAAAATAGAGTTCTTTCCTTGACTTTAGTACTTTGTCTTTCTGACAACCACCGCAGATGCTCAGATTTCCTTCTCTGGAAATGCAGTTATTGTTTATCATTATGACATAGTTTGTATAGTTTATTGTTATTTGTAACTTGTTCATGCATCATATTGGTACAAAGTTTAAGTCCTTCATAATTTTGATGTATTGGCATATTTAACCCAATGAACTCCAATAACTCTCTAATGAAAATTCAAGAGCTATTGTAGTTCATAAGAGTTACTGGTTCCAGTCTTGTTTCTACTCTGAACTGCAGTGGGTTGTTTCATTGATTCACTGAAGCTCTGGAAGCTGCTCAGGGTGTCACCAGCACCTCAACTGTTAAAAGAGGAATACAGGWATATGTTAGAGGAAAAGTTGGGTTTGAAGCAGTTATATTTTAGGAGAATATGCAGATGGCCCTTTGTAATGCTTTCAAAGGTTAGTAAAGCATTTAGGCAAAGGCACTGTTCAGCATTTGCCTGATTTTGGCCATTTGGGGTAYGTGAGCATAGGAGGATCTTTCTGCTGGAACTGGAAGCAGTTCTTTAAGAGAAGGAGCAGTCCAGCTTGGCATCAGCCATAGCACTGGTCCCCATCTGCCTGTGCAGGAATGGACATGCACTCAAAAAACTCATGTGGACAGTCACAAATTCTGAGGTGAGAGGAAGAGTCTTTCTCAGTGCAGTCCTGTATAAGCGTAAAAACTGGCAATTATTTCTAAGGACAGGGTTTGAACAATCTGTTGGGGTTTTTTTGCCTTTTTTTGCCACATGTCTTATGGCCACAGCACTTCCTTGCTGGCTGGCACTCCCTCAGGCCTTCCTCCTTCCATGTACTTTCCCTAAGCCACAGCCCATTTACTCCTCCAGGCTGTACCTGCTGCAGTCATCATCCCACATCCCTCAAGCATCMCCTTCTTTTCCAACCAGGAGTGAGTATGATGGGGCAGCATGGMTCTGAAATTCATGTCTTGTGTTGGTTTTTTTTTCTACACCTTTTTTGGGGGGGATTTTGTTGGTTTGTGTGTAGCTGGTTTTGAGTTTCTTTGGTGGCTGTTTGTTCTTTAGCTTCCATTTCTCCTGTATGCCGAGGAGGGATAATGCTTTCCACGGTGGGGCTGTGAGACTGCTTGGAGGTGGCTCATTCTCGCATCTGAGCTGTGGCTATGTTGTGGCAGCCACGTGTGCTCCCAATGTGTTGATGAGACAAGGCAAAGCCCTTTAACTGAAACCACTAAGAAGTCATGTCACCCAAATTTGTTAAGCCATGGTGACTTTTGGTTGCAGTCACCTTGGCATTTAGAAAGTGTTCTGGTGTCTGAGAAGGTGTATTGTGGCGCTTGTAAGTTTTAATTTAAATGTTCTTGAAATACTGGAGACTTCAGGGTAAAAAGAAAGGAGATTTTGGTTTTCTTAAGACACCAAACCTGCCCTGGACATGGTACAGGCAGTAGTGCGGTTGCTGGGGATTTGCCACCTTGACTGTGACATTTTTTGCAGGCATGGATTCAAGTGCAGCTCTGTTGAAGTCCTTTGTACCCTCCAGTGAAGRGAATTGCAAAGGGTCGGCACAGCCTGACTCGAGTTTCTGAGCTTATGAAAGCGARCAGTGTAAAATGCTTTTGGCTGGCTTTTGAGGGCAGATGTCTGRGCACTTCCATTGTCATATAATGATGGATCTTCTTTATTTGGGTTGGACATCACTGTCCTTCATTGCAGCAGTAAGAAATTTTCTGAGTCCACTGTTCTGTCTCCAAAAACGGCTGAGACTTTTTCTGTCAACTAATAGCTTCCTTGACAAGGATGTGGCTTTAATCCCTTATGGAAAATGATTCTTTATTCATCAGGAATGGGGCTCAGATCTGTTGGGTGTTGCCAGCATTGCTGTTACTGCTGGGTTGCAGCAGCCACGAGGACCAGATTTGTCCAGTGTGTCCCCATGGGAAATCTGGGTCTGTTGTCTTGGGGAAGATGACCATCATTGTGTCRGGAGGTTGGCTCTGGAGCTCCGTGGCAGCTGCAGGAATTCGCCCGGAGCGGATCTCTGGGAGTGTCCTGTGGTCCTTGGGCTAACATCCACATAGCRCAGAGGCGGCGGCTTTGGTGGATGGGCCAAGTTTGGGTTGGTTTTTTGAAGGCCAAACCTTCTGCAGTGGTGAAAGAGCTGAGGTGTGGCTGTGTTTGTGAGAAAACTGATGCCTTCCTGCTGTGCTGTGGCTGTGCTCACTTTCTGTTGTTGGTCAAAGGCAAAAGCAACAGTGAGGTAAAAAGAGTACCAGGAATTCTAAACTCCAGAAGTTCTGGTTGGTTGGGCTACAAACCTGTGTGGGCACAGAGCAGAAACACTGATGTGAAAAAGCAAGTGTGAGCATGGTGTGTGATATTTTTGGCCCTGAAGGGACTTCTGGTCCTCAAAAGCTTTGCATTGAATGTAGGTGATTGCCCTAAAGGTGATGTCTGCAGGGAATGCTTTTATCAGGAAAGTGGTGAAAGAGGAGAAGAGAGATGATGGTTTTCCTCTTTCTCGTGAAGGTGTTGCTTTTAATTCTTATAAAGAAGARTGAGTAGGTTCAATCAATTATTGGCCAAGCCCTCAAAGGCAACAACTGCTGTGTTGAGACTCAACCACCGGGGCTTCCCAGTGTCAGCTTATCCTGGCTGGTGTCAGGGCAGTCCCAGGAAATGCAGGCTGAATGCCTTCAGGAGCACCTCCAAGAGACACAGGCACGCTGCTTCTCATCTCCCCTGAGCTGCTCAGTAAGACTGCTGCCTCCTGAGAAGTTCGGGGCACATTAGTCATCTATTACAAGACTTATTTTCCTTCCATTTGTGTTCTTAATGCTGTGTCATTTAGGCAGCAGGAGTGAGGAGGGTTTCTAAGCTGTCTGCTTGGAGCAGGGTGATGGCAGAGCGCCTGTTCCCGGGCAGGAGGTGACATCCCTGGGGAGGCTGATGGTGGCTGGTGCTGAGCCACAGGGCACTGGGTGGTTTCCTACAGGTGGGGGACAGATTTACTTGTCAGGTGACATGTGTGGGGCTGTGTGGGGAAGGAGGCATTCACTCATGCTCCTCACAGAACACAGTTTGTTTTTTGCTAATCATTCCAGCCCACAGGAATTTTTTTTCTATACAGATTTTTGTTGGTGGTGTGTCTTTCATTCAGTCAGTATATTTTTTTTTCTTTTCCCTCCTTTAATTGTTGAAGCTGTTTYTAATCCCTGACCATAATAAAGCCACACTGTTAACACAAGCAGCGGGGTAGCTGAAATTGCAGCTGTACTACAAGCTCTGCTTTTAATTTCAGGCTGTTATTAATGAGGCTAGAAACTTTCCCTTCCCCCAGCTGAAGGGGAAGACACTGTGTGTCTTCATCCAAGCCACTTCATTCTGCKCTTCAGAGCATCCCTGACTCCATCTGGATATAACAGGTGAAGGCTGAGGACTATTTGCAGACATCATGAAGAGGTTTCTGGCCACTGTCCTTCCCTTTTTCTCATGCAGGCAGCTCTGTGGAGGTGGAGGGTTGGGAGCAGGCATCAGCAGGGGCTGGGACAGGACCTCCAAAGAGAGGGTGGCAGTGGGAAACTGCAGCACATGGGAAGGAGATGGAACTTCACGTGCTTGGCAGAGGTGGGAGAGCAGGACTGGGTGGTTGGGTGGATTTGGGTTGCTTGGGAGCTTCTGCCCCTGCACTTTGGTCCTGGGGCCAAGCACGAGGGGCTCTGGTGGTCGGTATTGCCRTCCCATGAGGCAGCACCCACCAGTCTCCACAAAGGGAAGGTAATGTGGTGCATGTCTTTCCCTCTCCTTTTTGCCCCTGCGGTGCCCTGGCTGCCCACAGGAAYAGTCAGTTGTTTACAGAAGAGGCAGTAATGGCAAAAAGGTTTTATGTTTTTGGAAGGTAATATTGTAATTGCATTGGGGATATGGAAATCCCAGTCTGCTGCTGGAATTGCTGCAATAGACTCGAACTTGGAGATTGTCAGGACTCTAGGAAAAATTCTCAGCAATTTGCATCTCCAAAGTGCAATCCCACACTATTGTTTATAACCTGTGTGTGTTAGAGAGGATGTGTTTTTTCTCTGTGGCCAGAGGCAGGTGTGTGCACTGAAGGCCAGGTTGCCTTTTATTTCGCTTTCTTGAGTGCTGCAAACCTGTGTTACAGCCCTTTAGGACTGTAGCTGCAGTAGTGTCTTGCTTTTACGTTAACACCCCCCTTCCCTGCAATGTAATAAAGGTAATTACTGCTTGTGCAGTGCACGTGTGTTTGCAGCTCTGCAGGAGCATCTGCTGGGCTGCTCTTGTTCAGCTGGCTCCTGTTTTGATCCTGCATCTCAGGATGGTGATCTCTGAGCCTGACACTCTATGGTGTATGTGCTAGCCTTTTTCCTAGATGGATTTATTGGATTTCCAGTAAAGACAAACAAAGTCTGAGGGCTAAGGGTGCTGAGCAGGCAGTGCTGCACTCGCTGGCCCAGCCTGCTGTGCTCAACTCCTTATACGGCCAAAAAAAGGAAGAGGAAAAGAGGGCGCAGCRTGAATACCAGACATACAACGCATTCTTCCCAGCTGCAAACTCGGAATTTGCTTTTCCCTGGAAAGTGGGCCCTCTGTACATCCATTAATTCAGGCTCTGTACGGTTTAGCAGGAAGAGGGAAGCCAGCATTGAGCKGGTTCTGAGCAGCACTCAATTGTCTTGTGTAAAGGCATTTCTTTTCTGTGAGGTTTTTTCTTGCTTTGGCGGGAGGCAGAGGTGGGACAAGGAGTGGGAAAGAAGGCCAGGTTGTCCTGAAGCTCACTCTGACTTGGCAAGCTACAAGCAGGTAGACTGCAATTGCATCTATTTTCTTCATCTAAAAATCAATCCGMCTCATCATTAGCCTCTGCCTTTAAATTATATTTTCCCTGAATAGCATCTTCCGGTTAGTGGGAGGCGGACGGTRGATCAGGCAATCGATCCTGTTGCTTCATTCACAATCTGGCTTCAGCCTTTGTTGTTGGAATCACTGTGGGCATGAATGGCTGGCTGTGCTCGGGCTGGGAGTGCAAAGAACAGGTCCTCTGTCTGTTGGATGTGAGCCCTGCTATCTCCAAATGAGCCTGGGGTTCCAAAGCACTGATTTGTTCTCGGGTGCAGTACCCTCTTGAGAGCTTGAATGAGGAGYGTCAGGCCAGCCCATCCCTTCTCCGGGTCTGACAGTGCTTCATGGTGTGCAGAGGCATCTTCTGCACTGATATGGGAGCTGAACTGCCCTGGCAGGTGTTGTGGTTTCCTAGATTGTTGGGAAGCCACGCTTGGACTGGAAGCCATGTGGGGTGAATCCTGCACTACCTGTGCATGGCAGCCTGCCTGCCTGCCAGCTCCTGGGGCCACGTCAGCAGGGACACCTCCAGCCAGCCCTGCTTGTGCCTGTTTCCCAAGGGAGGGCTTTCCCAAGACCACAGATGTGATTTGTGCTTCCGTGGATGCTCTGACATTCACGGGGGCCAAACAGGTGGGAGAATTGGGCAATTGTCACTCAGCCAAAAGGCATTTGGAAAAAGCAGCTTGACAGCCTTGAGTCATGTTTTACTGCCTTGGGATCAGAGTGCCTGGAAAGCAGTTCCCTATTGTCTCTTCACAGCCCTCGTGGAGGTGATGATGCTACTTAATTTCACAAGCTCCTTTCATCTAGCTCCTGCACCGTGCTTTCCCATCTCGAGGATGGGCTGTGACAGCACTTGACTAAGGCAATCTGTGTAGCTTTGTGAGGATCCCATCTGTTTCTCTCCTTGACAGCTGGGTTGTTCCGTGTTACTTGCCTTCTTGCTTTCCTGTAAAACCCAGCACGTTATTAGGACCCAAAATAGTAGCTCCTCTGGGCCATGTTGTAATAGGAGGGAGTTTCATGATGACAAGTTCCAGCATTGCATGAAGGCAAAGCCCTTTTAGACATGCAAGGAAATAACAACAATCTGCTTGCAGGTCATGCATGGCTCAGCTCTTTGAACTTCTACATTGTCAAATGTTTGCTGCCTCTGTTCTTAGAGGCTGTACTTTGCAGCAAGCACTTTAAATTATCCAGCAACAATAATAAAGAAGTTTGATGGTAGAAGAAAGAGAAATGAATGGCAAATCTATGCTAATGGAAACATCTGTTGGGTATTCTTGTTACTTTTTCCCTGTCCATCCCCACATGCACCCAGAGGTTGTTTAAAGCCAGGTGAAATAAGAGACTTAATTTTTTCCTCTGAGTGGACCTTAGGCTCTTGCGAATAGGTTTTGGGTAGAATAGGTTTTGGCACCATTTCACATAAATGCACTCTTGAGCATTTGGCTATAAATGCAGATTAATGGCGCTGCTTGTGCATTAGCCAGAGCTCCACAAAAGGTTGGGTAGTGGGCTTGGTGAGTGTTGGGTTTGGGGTGYCTTAATGTTTTGACTGTGTTTTTTGTGATGGTATTGGTGTGGRTACCAGCTGAGAGCAGGACTCTGGCAGGCTGCCAGGGCTCTGTTCCCCTGTCTCCAGTTGGGTGTATTGCTTGCAGAAGGCTCTGTGGAGACCTGACCTGTGCTCATGGCTTAGGACCACCATGAGTTCTGTGGGTGCTGAAAAATCACAGCCTCTCTGTCTTGCTTCCATTTCTGCTAGGTTTAAATGGGTGTAAATTTCCACTGCTTTTCTAAGGCAATGAAACATCGGAACTGCTGGGGAAGGAGAAAGAGATGGGTGACTGGTAAATATTTCTTTAAATGTTGGGGTGGTTTTGTTTCCAGCATGTTACAACTTTGTTCCCAACAAGAAGATAATTCAATAAACACAAAGCAGGCACCATGTTTGCACCCTCCAAGTGTAGGGGAATGCTGTGTTTCTGTCCCTTTTATATGTTTTTTATTGTGCTAGTGCCTTAAGGTGTTTTACCAGAAGTAYGGGCTGTCATTATTAGAGAATCCTGTAAAACAGCTGTAATAATTGCACAATGTTCTTTATTCCTGTCAGGTTTATTCATAGACTTTTTTTCTAAGACACACAAGGGACTGTCTCTGCACACATCATTGATTTTGCTAATAAAATCTTATATTTTGATGGTACATTTCATTGGAAAATCATTAACTGCTCCATAACACTTATAGTATCGTGGGATGGGAATGTTTCCTSTTGCCTTGATGGAGAGATTGATCTAGATGGATTTCTTTGATTTCCTAACAGCTGCTGGGAAAGGGTACAGAATCAGATGTCTCATCTCTGCTCCAGTCTTTCTCACCAGGGCTTTTCTTCCTGCAGGGAGTGGAGAAGGTGCTTAAAACCTGTTTGAAATTATTCTGATGCAAAGTGTGGGGAGAGGGCACCTGTTGGACCCTGGCCACCATGTTGTCCCCAGTGGTYCCTCCATGTGAGGCTCCTTCTGGAGGTGTGACCATAGGTCGGCTGATCAGGGTGGAGGGTGTTGTTTCTATTCAGGCTATTCACTGTGGGCAGCTTAAACTGCCTCGGTCCACTCTCAGCCAGGACATGCTTGAGATCAGGCTGATCTTTTGCTTGAGATCAGGCTGACCTTTTGCTGTCCCTTCTGGCTGAGTTCTGCAGGAGCCTGGATCAACAGCACTTGGTTTTAGCTCCTGCTACACTCCCGGAGCACACAGAAGGGCCTGGAGTGTGGTGAATCTGGGCACTGCTCTGGTTTATTTGCTGGTTTATTTGGTTAAATAGCTTTTCCCCTGTAAGGCAGTGGTCAGTGTTGGACTGGCAGTCAGAAAACCACTGCTAAGCTAAAATGAATTCCTGTATTTAGTGGCAATTAKCAGATTTGAGCATGTCCTTCATTCAGCCAAAAAAACCTGGGMGATGACACAAGTCTGCATTTTATTGTATTCATTAATTTAGTGAGCGTGTGTGTGTTGTATTTGAGGGAATGTTTAGTGTTCAGGTTCGTGGAGCTGAATCMGATTCCGTTTTACAGGAGACAGCCCAGTTGTCCATAGCAACCTGAAATTGATTTTTTCTCCCCCTGCCTGCCGAAAGCTGTTCCCTCTTGAATCATCCCTTTAATTTAATATAGTGAACAGGATGTCCCTGCATGCAGAAACTTTTTTTTTTTTTACAACTAACCTGGTCAAAAAAAAAATTTTATTTGAACAGGAGCCCTGCCTCTATTGCCACTTGGCATTAGTACTTAGTGTGCTGTTTCCTCGTGCTTTGTTTAAGGCACTGGAGGCCATTATCAGTATTGGTTAATCACTGCTGCTGCCACAGGAGCRTGTCCCCCTGCACACCCTGGCCTCCACGGCCACCTTCTTTTGGCAGGAGGTCTCTCTTTGGTATGAAACCCTTCAGGCTGCCCTRCTCTCCCTGGCCTCTGTTTTGTGCTGAAAAATCTATTTTTTTGTAGTGTGTGTAACATCAGCCCTGTGTGCAGTGGAGCCCCAGCATCACCAGCACTGGTGATGTGGTAGCTCTAGCTCTGACCTGCCCCTTTTTTTGGGGCTTTCCAGCAGAAGCAGTGGAGCTGCTTCAGAGGAGGCTGCTTGGAAGATGTTTAGGAGGAATGGGAAGAACTGCCATGCTGTTTTGTTCCTACTTGTAAAAGAAATCCATGTCTCTGTGATCTGTGCGGTGCCTGGGCACTTCAAGGGATGAGGAGTTCAGGATGTTTGTGCTTTTGCTATCTGGAAGAGCACTTGGCTACCCTTTGGAAGAACGACAGCTTGTGTGTGGTCAGCACAGACTGAAACCTTTTTCCACTTTGCTTGCCCCTGGATTTTGCACAGCATGGCAAGACAGCAGAGATCTTTTTCCCTGTGTTCTTAGCTCTTGCCCTGCTCGTTGYGAAGCTGCTGGAGGAGGAGGTGTTGCTGGGCTGGGGCAAGGTGTGCCGTGGCAGCAGTTGTCCCACCAGACTTGTCCCTGTTGACTGTTCCACGCAAAGAGAAGCAAGCTGCTGCTTGCATCTCCGCTTGGGCCATTAGCACAAATTGCACCAATCTGTGCTGTGAAATGTCTGCCTTTTCCTGGCTTGTTTTATGGAAAGTTAAAGGGAAAAAAAGTACACAAAATCAATATGGCAGAGGCTTYGGTTGCGTGTTCACCTGCTGTCACTGTGAGACGCAGCCATGTCACTTGACACGCCTCGTGTATGGCACTTGTTGAGAAGATAGTTATTTCATCTCTTAGTTTTTTTTTTTCATGTCAGTCAAAAAATGGTTTGTTTCATGTGCATCATCTGAACGTTGCACTGAATAAGCTACCCGAAAAAGGTTAATCTCCAATTCTGTGCTGCTTTTACTGTCGCATCCTGCTTCAAAGACAGCGAYGAGTGTATCTCTAATGATGTCTTCCAGATGCAGAGGTAGCAGAGGCATCTACTTCTTTCAGGTGCCAAAACTGAGACTTACAAGGCCTGTTTCTTCAGAACACATCATGTTTTGTAGTGCTGTACATGGTTATAGTACAAGTCTTGATTAAAGGTTGAACAGAGAATCTCAATCCCTGCCTGCTAGTTCTTGTCTCTTCTGGACATGGTCCTTCTGTATCTTTATTCAGCCAGAGAAGGCAGAGCAATAAATATGTGGGAAAATTTGATGTATGTGACTTTGCTCTTATCRTTCAGAAGGTTTATGGCAGAGGCATAAACAGGATTTAATCTTTCCAAGTGATGCTCAGCTGCCAGACCACAAAGCTTCCTTTCTGGTCTCCTCACCATTGCCTGCCTTGCATTCTCTCCATCTTTGCAAACTGAATGAGGGGGAGGAAGCCACTGTCCCACATGGCTGCAATCTCCTTTTTGACTTGACTTGGCTTTCCTACATCCCTAGCACGGAGAGTGACATTGTTACAGGTGCCAGTGAACTTTTTTGTGTCCTTGTAGTCATTCCTCCCTCCAGCAGCAGTGCTGCCTGCCTGAGAGCTGGGCATGATCTGGCTGGGTTATGCAGAAGTTCCTCGACTGTTGTCTGTAACTTCTGTCAGCGGGATATTTGTAAATTTAAACGCTTCCTCCCAGAAGTATCAAAGGAACTGAGGCCACTTTTCAGCGTGGACATGAAAGGCTTTCGCGCACTGGTGCAGCCAGGATTGCCATGGAGAACAAAGGCKTTTGCTAATCGCTTCTAATGCCTTTCAAGTTTATGCCTCATTTTTTCCCCTTTTTCAGATGGCCTCCCAGAGTACTGAGACTTCACTGACTGACTCACCAAATAATTAACAGGAGGAGGACTCAATCTCTGAAACTTTTGAACACCTCTTTTAATTTTCTTAAATAAGCCAGTACTCTGGCCAGGATCCAATTTGTGTAATTACATTTGACCTAACTTAATCCCTTGGCAGTTTCAATTGCATGTGGTAGTTGTCTTGGCTCCCTGTCCTGGGCCRCCATTCAATGCTACTCCATGGTTTTCAACAGCTGTCGTAATTCAGCTGTAGAAATGGGTRTATTTTCTTGGTGGAAGCATTCCTCATATCTCTATCCCTTGCTAAACATCCTTATCTCACCAGTATTTTGGGAGGTAACATGTCTGATGCTGCAGATGATCTTGCTGAAGTCCTTGGAACTACTTTCACCCTTAAAGATGGGCATGCATTTGGAGTCTTTTATCAGTTGTCCAACATACATTTTGAGATTACTTTGAGTTTTTCACCTTCAGGCATTTATTGCTCAGTCTCCTCAGCTACATTGTGCTGCTTTAGGGACATTATTGGTGCAGGTATTCCTCTTTAGCCTTGGAAACAGCACTTCTGTTATCAAATCCRTGCTGAACAGGAGCGTGTCGCCTTCCTGTGCTGACAGCAGTTGGGCTGGCTGGCTGTAAGTGTTGGCATTGCTAAAAGTGCAAGTGATGAAGGAAAGCAAAASCCCAGGACAGCTGGGCAGGATTATTAAGGATGAAAAGAAACATCCCAAGGAGAAACTTGGAGGTGGACAAAGTGCTGTCACCAAAGGGACAGTCAGATGGACGATCTGTGTGAAAGAGATGACACTGAGTTCTTGCGTTGACACATCCTTAGATGTGCAACAAGCATCTTGTTTTCACAGTAGGTGACAAACTGAGTGTTTCTTGGCTTCAGCCATCGGAAAAGGTGTATTTGTTACAAAGCCACTTGATCCTTTGGGGCCAGGAGCAGCTCCTGCTGAGGGGAGACAGGAATTTAGATGAGATGGGGTGCAAAAGGTGATCTGCTGCTGAAAGGTGCTGTTGCAMATTGTCTGCTACTGTCTAACTCTCTTTTTCTGAGAGCCTCCAGAAGTAGGATGGCAAATGTATTATTGCYGCTCTTCGTTGTTGCTTGTCTTTCATGAAATTTGGGATGTTTTTGTCATTCAGAATTCTCCCCTGTGTTTCTGAACACTGGTTATGTAAATACTTTCTACATTGTTACCAAACACTTGGGTTCAAGAGAGATTTTGTTTTGCTAGGTAGAACATCCTGAAGATCAGGAGGTAAGAATATGTTGTGGATACAAAAGCCATTCATCAGACATGGCTTTTATCCTCTGGATCTATCCCATAATTWCACACATCCAAATCTCAGAGTAGACTGGACRTCTTACCTTTGTTGGTTTCAGTGRCACTGTAAATAAAGTCACCAGTGGTAACATTAAGATTTGTCCTCTGTCRTAGAGCATAAAGGTTTGGAGTCAGAGCCACCTGATTTTGATGTGTGTTGGGTGTTGCTTATATCTTGGTAGAGCTTTCTGCAAAGTCCATGAACACTTTGTTTCCTAGAACACAAATTTATCAAACCCTTACAGTGCTTGTTAGAGAAAATGTGGTCAGCTTTGAGGGGTGGCACATGATGTATGCACAGTCAGTGATGTTGCTTTTGAAGAYCTGTTTGCATGTTAAATAATGGGGTGGGAAAGATTTCACTTCAGAGCTGCTGGTTTTTTCTTTACTCTTGGACTGGACTCTGCCTGCCATGCTGAAGACAAATCTTTTACTTTTCTTGTTTCAGAGTKCTTTGTAACTGGGTGTGTGCCTGAATGCATCAGCCTTTGGAGGTGAGCATCCTCCCTTGAAACAGCCTCCTGATACCCAAGTGCCTGCTCTCTCAAGGTAAGGAAAGAGATACACACACACATTGAGAATGTGCTTTAAGTAGAAGCAGAATGGGCAAAGAGAGGACAAGCAGCACKGCCTCAACTTGTAAAGTTTGGAAATAGTAAACTTGTCATGGAGAGAGGGAATAAACTAAATCTGTCCACTGTAAATAAGACAAATTATAGACTGAAGTTGTGGCAAGAGAAATTTAGCTGAGGTGTCAGTGAATGATCTCCTTCATTAAGGATAACTGAGTGCTGGAGTGGATTCCCCCAGGATGTTAGGCAGTTTCAGTCATGGAAAGCTTTAAGAACAAGTTGGAAAAGCAGTAGCTTTTAGGAGTGCTTTTAGGAGAACTGATCCTTCCATGTGGTGGAAAAATAGACTGGGTGACTTCTGGAGAGTCCTTCTAACCYACTGATGATTAGAAATGGGAATGTGTGAAATTCTTATCTTAACAACCTTATTCAAAGCTGATAAGGTGAAAGGCAAAGCTGAGTGTAACTGTGCAGAATGAGCTGCATGCTTTGGTGAAGAATTGATGCCCCAGCAATTAATGCTGGTGCTCAGTATCTGTTACCTGAATGGTGGTGTTCTACTGGAGGGAAGTATAAACTCTGGGAAAAGAAGAGATTTAATCCTCTGTTGTTAGCATTCAGTGTAAACTTGTGATTAAAAACAGGAAGTTGTATAAGTCTAGCTCCTTTGTAGTAAGTTTCTGGGAGTTTGGGTCTCTTCCATGGTCCAGGTAAGAGATTTACTCTCACTGTCAGGGGTGCAATCTCATCTGTTTTACTGTGACATGAGAACACAATGCTGGAAATACAGGTGAACTGAGCAAAACACAAATATCATGTGGAACACRGAGAGAGAGAACCAAATGATTACTTTTCCTCTCTGTTTCCAGGGCTGATGAAGTGGAGAAGAGTTTAGTTTTTCTTCTCTTGCTTTTCTGTTCTTGTTCTCCATTGTATTTCTTTGTCTTGTCTTGACAGCAAACACAGCGGGCTTTTCCTGAGTGTAAAAATGAGTCTTGAAATTATGTGCTGAAGATGGCTGCTCCTTTAGTTCCCTTTCTTCTTCCTCCTTYCTCCCTTTCCTGGGAGCTGCCGATGACAAATTGAGCCTGGGCTCAGGCAGCCTCTGAGCCATTGTATGACAAGAGGCAGGTCCAGGTGCTTTGTCTTCCCTGGTCTGGTTAAGGAGATCAGTGAGATACCTGTTTTATCTTGTAGGACATCTGGAATTCAATGGGAAGTTCTTCAACCTCTTGTTGGACTTTGGTTTGTCTAATATTTACATTTCATCCATAATGTCAGCAAACACTGGTGTCTCCCCTGGAGTTATACCAGTGTCTTATTGTTCCTTATCGTCTCCTGCTTAGCAGAGATAAGCTGTTGTGTCCCAGGGGTATGGGGACATGGAAGAAACTTGCAGATAGCTCTAAGAAATGCAGATGGTGTCAAGAGGAAAATAAGGGATGCTTTTCTGAAGTCACCTTTGTACATAGGGTSTTTCTTTTTTTTCTGTTTTCTTTTTTCCTCCTCTTGAGCTTTTCAATTCCCGCAACTATCTGCTCAAATCTTGAAAGCAAAATGAATTCGTGGAAAGATACAATTTACTGTGTTCCCCCCTGATCTTTTGATCTCAATCAATCAAATAAATCCAAGACCTTGCAGTTCACCTTGTTGCAAGGATGGTTAATAAGCTGAGGGGCTGTGCCAATGGCAGTGAGGGTTTTCCAGCCTTGTGCTCTTTTTTTTATTGTTGTTATTCTTTTTTATGATTCTGACCTTTTGGACTGGTCAGGGTAAGATTATTTGCAAAGAATGGTCCATAAATAYGCCTGTCAGGACTGGAGTTAACATTCGAGCGTTGCTGCTTAGCAGAAGAAAGCAGTATGCCAAAGTTCAATTTAGATTTCCCTGCAGGGCTGCAAATAATGACAAGACTCACTTAATATGGCAGGGATGAGTCCTGCTACCTCTGTGGGAGTGGCTGCAGTGTGGTCCTGCAGCACTTTGTGTGCCTTCTTAAGTTGTCTGTTCCTGAAATTTGGTGTCTGGCAYCTTGTGCTGGGGCTTGCCTGGGGTGGAGGAGCCCTGGATGCATCTCCTGGCTCTTTGAGGTGCCAGCTCAGTCTGTTGGTGGTTTCTCTTGATTTAGCAACTGAATTTTATTTTTTCATGGTGCTGTGCTCTCTGTGATGCAAATGAGGGTTTGTGGAGCTGCTCTAAGCTCTGTCTTGCAAAGCCACTCTGTTGCCATCCTTGCACTCCATCCTTGTCCTCAGTGCAAGCCAGCCTGGGTTGCAAGAGTGGCTTGAAAGAGCTTACGAGTATCCTGGGATGTTTTGAGTTGTGTCTTGTGGGTTACCTGCTATGATTTCTGAGCCTTTTGGGAATCCCAGATTTCAGTGGGAWGCCAGTTGATTTTTCCCTGCTCTGACTATTCATGGAAACAGTTCCTAGATGCCTCCCACCTAATGTTTGCCACTAAGGAAGCTCACAGCATCCAGTGGTAATAGTTTTGTTTTACTATCAGGAAATGTAATGGTGGTTAGTGATGTTTCTGCTGTCCTGTCAGCAGAATTGACTCCTGTGGGTGAGAGCAGCATGAGGAGTGAAGTTGAAAGCCAGCAGCTGCTGTTTAGGTGTTAACCTGCAGCACTTGAAAGCTACACAGTCCATTGTGTACAAATGGTCTCTTTAGAGCCTGGCCAGTGTGTACACATAGTTTGTATAAAGCATGTGGCTCTTCTGAGTTGATTTTTTCTTCCTTCAGTAAATGAGAAAGTCAGGGTGCTGAAGACCACTTGCATTTTATTTACAGGAAGTTCATGGCAGTGGAGCCCTGAGGCTGGATCTGAAACCCTGGGTTTGGGCAAAAAAACCCCAAAAAACTCTGCACATGGGGAAAAAAAAAATGCTGTCAGTTGAGAAAGCAGACTGGGACTAGGTGGTGACCTAAAGGTGCAAAAAAGCAACTCAGCTTGTAGAAAGTCAAAAAGAATCTCCATGCCAGACCCCCTTGTTTCAGCTTGGCAGTGCTATAACTTGCAGTGAAGCAGATAGGTCTGGCTCTCTGTCAGCATTGGCTGAAAAATTTAAGATTAAATAAATAAATTTGTCTTTAGGCCCATCTTAAAATCCCAAAGTCGTTTCTCTGGCACACATTTCTCCTGAACCCTTTGCTGGATCTACCTGCTTTGCACATAAAAGGAGAGGATACGGAGAAAATAGGTAAGAGGGTGGCAGAGCAGTGCCTTTGCTGTGTGGTGCCACACCCTCACAAGCCTGGTGGCCATGCCATGAGCTGGGGAGAGCTGTCCCCATGCCCAGGGACAGCTGCCATCCTTCAGGTGGCGAAGGGAAAAGCCCTCCAATATGCAGGAGTTTTGCATGTTCCAGAAGGCAACACTCTTTTTTTCTTATTCCAGAAGGGACTGGCAATTAGCAGCAGGGGTAATCGCCACCTGGAATTAAATTCTATGGAGGCATGAGAAATAATAGGGTATATTTGGAAATATCTATTGCATATATATATTCCTCTTAAGAAACATGTTGGAGGTGCCATATCCATAAATACTAATAAGGCTGTTTGATTCCAATTTTCAGGTAAGATTAACATTTTATTGAGTATTATATCTGTCACATTCAATGCTTTAGTGTACCATCCTCTCAGGCTTATTAGCATAATTGCAGTGCTTAAGCAACAATAAAAAATTCAACAGTAAAATAGCGGTTAGCGCAGGCAATTTGTTATCAAAAGCTTTTACTTAAGGACAGCTTTTGAGCATATTTATTATCCAGTTAGGGCTATACATTATTTTTATTTAGAAAAACAAGAGGGAAGCAATGTCGGAATTTTTTTCCCTTTCAATGTCTAAATCAGAAGGCCTGAAAATTGGTCACCACCTTTTTCCTCTTTCCTAAAATCACCCAGCAAATTCACTTGGAGCAGGGAGGCAAGATAACCAAAGAAGCTCAGGTCTGTAGCAGGACTGTGACGTTAATAACTCAACAGAACAATTCTGTTAAATTCTGATGCTGACTGGAGCGCCCTTTTAAAATTCCCTGAGATTGAATCCCAGGCTCTGTGGATGCTGTCCTTTGAGGCTGATGGCACTGTCATGGGGCAGTGCCAGGGCAGGGGTGACCCAGGCTCACACCCAGAGGTGGCTGCAGTGCAGCTGTTGGGGTGATGCTCCTGCACACAAGGGGAGGGACTGGACAGAACCTGCAGGAGAACAGACTTTGGTGTCAGTGCTGGCTCTGAGGCTGGAGCAGAGCAGCATGGCCTGGCTGTGTGACACTGCTGCACACCYCTCCTCTTTCTTTTCTCACTTTGAGGACTCTTAGGGGAACGGTCCTTTTCCTGAAAAGCTGCAGTTTAGRTGTGAATGCATGTGTGTTTGTGTGCCAGCACTTGCTTGTGAAAATCCTTTGCACACAGAAAATGCTTGTTGCCAGCATGGCAGGATTTCRTATGCGAGTATTTTAATTTTCAGCACATTTTCTCTGTGTGTTTAAAATACGAAGTTGTACCTCATAAATGAAGAAGTAATGAGTTCAAAACAACACAAGACCTTAGATTAAGAGGTCCATCAAGAAAAGCGCAGGGAATTGGCAAGAGGAAGGCTGTTGCTGTGTTTCCTTGTGATTCCTTTGCTGGTAGAGGCTTTTTAAAGGCCCCTCTCTGCTTGTCTTTGCTCTTCCAGCATTCTTCAGCCTTTGCTTGAGTTGTTGTCCTTGTTCCCCAGACTTGTGCTCACATTCAGCATCCTCCCCACCACKGCAGCTTGTTGCCTCTCTCCTCTCGTGTGTTTTCCTCATTTTTCCTTGTTCTGGGAAACCTCCTTTGCCTTGTGCTGCTTTTTCAGAGGTTGCTCGAGGGATGATTTAACTGCGGGCCTCTCATTCTGTATTTTAGTGGTCCCCAAAACCCAGGGTGAGGAGCTGCCACAGCCCTGGTGATGCCCTGGTGGGGTTCACAGTCTGGATGAGCAAGAAGGGTAAAGTTGTCTGGTTTTTTGCTCCCATTTTGACCGCTGTCTAAGCTCACCRTGAGCAGAAGTGAAGGCAGCACTGCTGCCCCAGGGAAGAAGCTTCTGTTCATAGTGAAACAGGATGTGCAAGCAGGTTGTAGGAATTGGGAAGGGAGCACATGGAGACAGGTGAAACTAAACTGGGCACATATTGGAGAAGTGATGTTCCTGTGGGGTCCTCTTCACAAACATCCTCTTCTGCGAATGGGTGAAATGTGAAAGGAGCTGGTAGTTTCAGATCCCTTTTTTTTTTTTTTGAAAGGGGGAAAAAAACCAATGTTATTCAAAGAGAAATCGTATGTTTCAGATTCTGGGGTAGTTGTGAGTCTTGTGTTGGTACACAGCTCACTCTCATGAAACTGCCAAGCACTGCAGGGTGTTTGGACTTTCTGTCAACAGAGAACTTGGTGATGCTCTGGAGACTGTGAATACACAGAAACTGAATGTGGAGAGCTAAACTTCCCAGGAACTTTGCTCTGGGTGGAAATSTGACTGTGAATTGAATTGCAATTGAAATATGTGCTCTCTGCCTCCATGATCACCTCTAGGAGTGGGGACTCACTGCTGCTGTCTCAGGAACAAGCAGGTTCCTGCAGCTCCCCATTGTTGCTCCTCCTGACTCTGCCTGTCTGGCTTTAGTGGCCCCAGGGTACCTGAGCTTTTCCTGCTTGCACCTGGGCAGTGCTGAGTGTCTTGTGCCACAGCCAGAGTCACCCTTCTAGCTCCTGTGCACAGCCAGAGGGTTCCACGTCCATGGAAGGGGCAGGGGGACCAAGGAAGGTGTTTTCTGGGGGTGTTGAGATGGTCGAGGACATTTCTGTGTGGCTCCTWCCTGAGGTCTATAATCATCCCACATTTTAGGTAGGAAGGACCTTGMAGGTCTCTCATGCATCCTAGCTCAAAGCAGGGTGAGATTTAAGGTGAGGAGTGGCTGCTCAGAGCTTGTCAAGACAATTGTGGCCTTCTGTGGCCTCGAGGGATGATGAAGGTGTGTGCCCTGGTGACAAAAAGACACCTTACAGAGGCTGTACTCTGGTGTCAGGGTGGTGGAACAACGATTTTTCTGTGAGAGGGTCTGTGTGAAGGGTTGAGAGTCAGAGTCTGTACACTGACAGTGATTCCTACACTGAATTCCCCTTGTGGAGTGGGGAGCACCGTGCCCAGCTCTGCTGGAACCTGGCTCCCACCATAGACACCAMAGCTGACCCTCACTGTGGATGGGGAGGGATGCTGGGAGGAGAGGGTCTGTGGCTGGACACCAGTCCACATGAGAACACGTCCTCCCTACATGCTTCTTGCAGGGAAAAAAAAAATAGCTGAAAGAATTTAGCAGTGATAAATGTCATAAAAAATACTTATGCTGGAATTTGTAAAGCCTGGAACATCTGCTCTCCACAGTGCTTTGATCACGTTGTGAGGCTTTTAAAATGATACTTCCATGAATTAAGTGAGATCCTTATGGTTGCAGGGTTCCTTTCAGTGCGCTTTTTTTCATGGAGCAAAAAGGCAAATTTCACAGGGAACATTACATGACTTGAAACACATATTTTAATGGTTAGTATCAACCAAACAATGTTTTATTAGGTGCTAGAAAAATGTTCCAGTTCCATCAGTTCCATACCCCAGGAAGCAAAGCATTCCCATTTACTTTTTTAGCTTATGGGAGCTGTACTTTGAAAAAAAAAATCAAGAATTCACTGCTTGTATGTTTGTATTCAAAACTAGACCAAACATGGTGAAATGAGCTTAAATATTTTGAAGTTGTTTTCAGAAAAAGTCCTTTTTTGGGTTTTGTTTCCAGGCAGAGGTGCAGATGGTGCAGGATCTCTGTGTTTTCTGAGGGACCCGCAGCAAAGAATGAAGAGACACTGATAATTTACTTTACTCAGTGCACTGCCTTGGATTGAGTAGTTTTTGTGCTTTCCCCTTTCYTGGTTGTTTGAGCAGCCTTCTGCCTCCTGCCCTTCCAGCAGCTGCATGTTTGGGGCTGGAATGTTGTGATGCCAAATGTCTTTGGTGTTCTAAGGAGAGCAGAGAGCCCTCATGGCAGTTTTTCACAGTATCAGCCTGGCAGGAGGATTTCTGCTCCTCTGCCTTCCTGCTGCACTCAGAGAAAAGAATATCTCATGGGCTGTTTGCAGAACCAGCCTGTGGGACAGGGGGGCAGCAGGAAGGAGGGACAAACAGAAGAGGGGATGTGGAACAAGRGGGGATCTCCTCCTGAGCTGCGTTTGTGTGTTGGTGCTTGAGAAATCCTTTCCTGCTGCTGCAGCCAGYGAGTCTGGCAGCTCCCAGTGGGATGCTGGGGCTGCTCCCATCTCCCCTTCACTCCCTGGGGTGGATCAGTGGACCTGTGTGTGACCCCAGGGCTCTAATTCAATTGTTTCGTCATTTAAAGTCTGTCCAGGCTATGAAAGGAGGAAAAGTTATGGTCATAAATAGCTGAGAAGGAATATGGATGGGCTTTCTAGTAAGGTTCTGTGTGTCAGGGGTTAATTTATGAAAACTGTTTAATTCCTTCAGCACCCAACAGGTGAACAGGCTGCTTATTGCTGTGACATATCCATTTATAGCAGTTTTCCTTTGCTAACACCTGTGACTCAGTTCTGTTACATACTTATGCTGTCTGTTAATTATTTACCAGTGATTTACTAGTACAGAGTGCAAATAAAATGCTTTYATGCAGGAGACTGCATTGTACACCCAGGATTCCTGGGAATTAGGGCACTGTACTACCGTGTACAATGCCATCAACATCCCTGGACTTCTGATGGAGGACTCCTTGTAGGTGTCTGTGCAAGGRGCAGCCCCTTGCCCTCCAGAACTGGCAGAAGAGAGGGGCTGTGGTGTTAGTAAAGGGTTTACTACACACAGAGCTGTGGTGTATGAGGGGATCTGTGTCCTTTGCTTCCTTGCAGATCGATTTTTGCCATTTTAAATTACTTTCTTCCCCCTCGAYAAAGGCTCATTCTTCTTCATAAGTGATGGCAGCAGAAAACTGTTTGTAAAAAAAACCGAAACCCCACAGCACAGTAGGCTTTTTCTAAAAAAGAATAAAATAGTATAAAAGTCAAGTAGCAGATAGAGTTCTGACTCAGCTCRTAACTTATGATCCTATGCTATTTCTGTAACATTTTTAGATTATGACCAAATTTTTCTAATATTAGGACATTGCCATAGAAAGTGTGTCAGTCCCAGGCTGCCAGAACCTGTCATTGTACAGAATATATACCCTTCTGAGCAAGTGTGCAGGAGCAGGCCAGTAAGTTGTCTGTTGTGGTTTTAAATTGCTGAAAGTTCTTTTTTTTTCCTTGTCTGTTTGTTTTTGGTTGTTTTGTTGATTTGCTTTGCAAACATTGCTGTGCAGAACAACATAGCTGCTTTTTATTTCTCATGCAGTCAGGCACTGAGCTCCCATCCCCAGCTGTGCCTCTTGCCACTGGAGCTGCTTTGCTGGAAGATTTTTCAGCCGGTGCAAACTGCTTTAAGTCAATTCAAGCTGTGTCAACTGTATGGATTTTATGGAAGTTGAGGATCTGGTCATRCAGCTCGTGGTTTTAGTGTGGAAGGAGTTGTCCTGTTCTAGGCAGGCAAGAAAGCACATGCAAAGTTTCTCTCACCTCAGGGAAAGCGTGTGTGAACAAATAAGCATCTGTGTTGCAGAGAAAGCCATTACTGAGGAAATCCTAAAGTTTATGAGTAGGATTTTTTATAGGTTCAGATCTGCTGTGGTTTCAGACACTTAAGGACACTTAAAATAATGAAATTCCAGGCAGCCCAGCCCACACATGCATGACACACAGCAGCAAAGCCATCCTTGTGTTGAGCACTACTGATCAGCTCGCTAATGCAACATCTGCTCTGGGATTTTGCATTTAATTTTTGTCTGTATAATAAAAAGGAATGCAGGGCTAATGATCTATGTCCTGTTTCCCATCAAAGTGCTTTATTTGCTCTTTGTGGCTGCTTTTCATGGTTCTTTGCAGCAGCCCTAAAATGTCAACTGACCTGAAAAAATCGACAATGGCAGCCTAAAAAAATCCAAAAGAAAAGCTAGGAAGGATGTTGCTTTCTAGCTTTTCATGTGAACACCTTGTAATCAGACTCCCTTTGATTAAGTAACCAGAAAAGCCTATTCATATGTACTCCAATTAAAATTTAATGAAGCAAGAGGATGTATTTGTACATGCTGACTAATGCAGGAGGAGTAGATTCCTGTAACTCTGCTCTGCAAGCCCTTTCCTTTGCCATCAGGGCTGGATTTACTAGAAAGCTCCTCAGCCGCTGTGGACCTCCCCTGGCATGAGAATCCCTCTCAAGTCTGGGCTCTTGTGCTTATGGCAAGAGGTGATGATGTCCTGAATGTGGAATAGCACAGCTCTTTTGTAGGGCTGGGCTGATTGCAGGAGGTGAGGCAGGGCTTCTGCCCTAATGTGCTCTGTTTGAAAGGATCAGGAAATTGCTGGATTGTGTGCTGCATCTGTCCTGGTGTCAGTGGGATGAGTGGAGCAGCACACAGCAAGAAGGGGAGCCTGTGGGCCCTGATTTTTGAGTAGGAAACTGATGCTCAAGCTGAGTCTGTATGACAGCTAAGCTGGTGCCAGGAAKCAGCCAGGCTTTTGGTGCCTCTGCCTTTGCCATGGGTTATTGGGCAGTTGCTTTGGTGCTCAAAGGTACACGGCCCTGCTTTGCAGAGCATTTTGCTTCTAAAACATCACAGGGAATGCACAGGCATCTGTGTGGACCATGAGATGACCTGCCAGGATGGGTRCAGAGACTTGCTTGCTCCTGCATCACCTTGCAGCCAGGATGGGGATTGGAGAAATGATACTGGAAGACCTCACCTGCTCATTACACAGTGCCCTGTGACTTCAGCTTCGTGCAGGGACTGATATCTCACCTCTGGAATGTGGCAGTAGGGTGATGCTGCACAGCTATGTTAAATGCCATTTTTGGACAAGCACTGAAAGATCCTGCTGTATCCACTCACAGCAAYGGGCTGGGCGACAGAACGGAAATGCCATGGTGGAATTTGCCTTTGCTGCTGACCCTTGCATGACATGAGAGAGCTCCTCATCGCCAGACCTTTGTTTTGCCTTACCCAGAATACAAAGCAGTGTTTCATTGGCATGGCTGGCTGTTTTCCTTCTGCCTTGACTCAGTGGCAGAACTGCAGCAAGCTTTCCAGAGATAGACTGAGTTTTCCAGTTATCATCTGCTTCAATCCCAGTTCTGTCCTGCCAAGGCTCTCACTTGTGCTGTTGCAGTGAAGTGCTGAAGAAGGCTTCAAAGGGACATGCAGCTCTGGAGCTGAGATCTTGGCCTTCGTTATTGGCCTGGAAAGCTGCTCTTGGAACAGAGATTTCTCTTGAAACCTTCTTTGTGTGCCTTTCTGAAGAAATAGCTGGAAGGAGAAGACCTGTCAGTTGAGCTCTAAAAGAGAAACCTATTGGCTCTGARTACACTGGGGACATTATTTAAGGTCAGTTGATCTGTGAGAAGGCACAACTTATCTAATGCAGCCTAAGGTTAGTTATGCAACAGACAGGCTGTTCTTTGTTGTGAAGAACAACTTCAGTGTGTGCCTGTGAAAATCAAAGGTCTTGCTGAAGGCGTGTTGTGTTCTGGCTGGAAGCTATTGGGTGTCCTCCTCTAGTGATTTTCCTCCTGTAGCAGATTAGCATCACGGAAAGGTTTCCAGTGGGAAAGGCACTCAGGCGTTGCAGGGTGGAGCTGCCAGCAAATGTGTGCTCCGGTGGCTGCTGGTGCAGCACCACATGCATGTGGTATTGTCTCAGAGCAGCTATTTGTTCTGTTTGTTCTTCTCTGTGCATCTCTGTGTCATAAACAGAGGTGTCACTGGATTGTCTAGATACCTACAGGGCAGTATTTTAAGGAAAAGACTGCTGATGGGTGTTTTCTGACTTCTAAAGAGAGAGATGTAGTAATTTTTTATTTATATTGGTTTGAAATACAACATTTGCAGTGTGCTGGCTGCATGGCACTGATGTCTCCTTTCTTGGAGAGCCTTTCTTTCACTATCATCTCTTATTAAACATGCTGCCCAGCCAAAGTACCATTAGATCTCCAGAGAGACTCAGCAAATAGAAGAAAAGGTATTTTTTTTCTTTATGAGTACAATTGCTCTCCTGTGCCTTGTGGGGTAGGTAAGAGTGAGCAGTTCTGGGTAGGCATTTTTGGGTTTGAGCCTCTCAGTGAAAAATGTTTTATTGCTTTTGCAGAGGTAGGCATAATGTTCAGCAAGATTGACTGATATGCTTGTGGATTCTCTTCTTTCTGTTCTTTTTATTTGTATGGTATGTACAGCGAGGTTTCGTATTTGCAGAATGAAGGTATTTTAACCAGCTTTGCACAAATCCTGGTCCTGTATGGTTTGTTAGCCGTGCATTTCTGGGCAGAACTGTGGAGTGGTCAAAAGAATCAAATACTTTGAGATTTTTTTTTTTTTTGAGGACTTTATGCAAGAGATGGAAAAATTAAACCTTAAAAGGAAATAGCCAAGGTGCATGGTCATAAGATGTTGTTTTTTCTCAAAGTTCAACTTTATATATAGACACCTTGATGAAACCCAGATTGTCTGTGACAGAAAGGTGATGACTGCGATGTGGTGTGACRCTGGGGGAGCAAACTGGGGTGGCTGCAGCAATCCCTGCCTTGGGTGCCTCAGAGATACAGATGCTCTGAGCTCAGGGTGGGGTGTTCCCATCTCCCTCAAAAAAGATTGGGACCAAAAGGAGTTTTCTTGCTCTGGAAACTTTTCTGTTCCTCTGTGTTCCCTTTGAAGTAGGCTCAGGTGTTGCAGTTAATAAGAAATTTCCTCTGCTTTACAAAGATCTGACTCCAGCTTYCCCCCTTCTCAGCATCCAAAATGATTAGCAGTTCCTGTGAATCCAAGCCTATGGATTTTATGAAGACCCCTGACAGCCAGGGGTGATTGTGTTCTCCCTGAGTGTTTCCTAAGTAGGAGGAAATCAATGCATCAAGGGGTACTGTGCCTGACATCTATTAATTACACTGTCCCCTTACATCTGACGTGCTAGGAGAGGGTCTGAAAGTCAGCCCCGYATGCCCTGGCTAATTGATACAGAAACAAATTGATACAAATGAATTGAACTGCTTCCTAAAGACGAAAAAGGAGAACATTTGGTGGTTGGAACTGGAAGGAGCTGGTGCAAACTGAAGGAAGTGCAGTAGTGTGAGATCCTTGGCTGCAGCAGCCTCCCTGAATGGTCCCACCAGCCCCACAGTGCCCCACGCTGAATGCTTGGGGATAAAACCCTTCTGYTGTTAGTGCTGCATCAAATGAAGGCATTGTGGAACATGCTTGGGGCACTGGGCTGGGGGATAATTACTGTGTCCTTCCTTTAGATGAGCTGATTTTGAAGCTTTACCRTCCTGACTTGTGCAGCACACATCCAGCTGAATATGACATCAGTGTTAAGAGCTGCGGCACTTGTGGTTACGGCCTTGGGATTCCTTATATTTACTTTCTAGGGAACTAAAATTCAAAGCAGCTTTTATGGCTGTCATGACAATACTGTCAGTTTCAAAAGAGGTGGCTAAATGTGCATTGACCTTTAACTAATAGGCCATATCCTATTTTCTGTGTGTTTCCAATTAGGAGAAGTATGCTACGAATTTTTAAAAGAAATTGTTAAAAGGGAAAAGTTACTTAACTGTRAGACTTCTGCTTTTTTCCCCAAATAAAAATAGTGAATTTTTGTCTTAGCGCAGAAGGTTTCATACGACTCCTATTATAAGCCGGAAATCAAGATTTTATAATAGCATGTACCATCTGCCACCAGTGGTGGAAGAACAGCACTGAACCCTTGACTGCTGTAAGCACTTTYAATTTGCAGCTTGGAGTGAGGTCTCAGGGCTTCACATCCTTCTGTGGAGGAGAGGATGGGATTCTTTGGTTGCCACTGCTGATCCTCTTCCCGAGTCTGTTGGGATTTTAGCGCTGTAAATCACAGGTGGAACATCTTGTTCCTGCTTGGTGTGATGAGTTGTGCCTTCAGAATAAAATAAAAGAGGGTCTTGACTGTGCCAKGCTTGACCCAACTCTGAAGCCAGCCAGTTGTTACCAACAAAAACTGGAGCTGTCTTTTGGGAAGACCAATATATAAGAAGATAATATTTTTCACAYGTTTTGATGGCGGTGGGAGGTGATGGGCACATCTGGCTGAGWTGAAGAAGGGTCTCTCCCTGTGCTGGTTCTTAGAGGCCACATCCCTCTTCCTTATTTTCCTGAATGTACATTGCAGAATAATTTTATATCTTTGTTCCTGAGGCTTGGGCTCATTTTCATGAGCCATGATGGATCTTTTGCTACCTTAGAAAAAGCAGAGCATATTTTTCCACTTTTAAAAATGTACTTTGCTAAATAGGTATTTTTGTCAAATTGCAGTTTCCTCCAAAACATATTTCTTTATATAGAAAATGGGATTCCACCTCTCCCAGACCTTTGCTAACAGCTGTTCTGCTAGCTAAATGTCACTGAATTAAAAAGAAACAAAAATAAGAATATGATGGCTTCGGATAGATTTTAGTTGACTRTTTCGGTCCCAGGTAGAAGTAATCCTCCTCTCTCCTGAATGCTGAGATGTTCTGGGTATTGCTACCCTGCCGTTTTCCCCTGCAGAGCACTGTGATAGWGCAGCATTTCTGGAAGGCTGGGATACATGTTTAGCATGTCCATGGCTTTTGCCAGCCCAGAGAAGAGCTGGGGCAGCCCCGYCAGACACTCGAGAACTGAGTGTGCTGCTGGTTTTGGCAGCTCAGCCTTTAGAGCTGACCTATAACAAAGTTGATGCAAGGGGATCATTTCAGGTTGGGGTGCGTAGGAAAAGGGGACCTGTGCCAGCCTTTTGAAGGTTGCTTTGATTTGTTGCTGGGCACAGTGAGGACTCCTGGGGTATTATCTGAGGATTAAGTGCAACATTAAACATTGGAGCTCRCTTGTCAAAGAAAGGGCAGGTTATCAAAATATGATTTATAACCAACAGTTTACTACTGGCTACGGTAATTAATATGGAACATGATGGGGCCCATCATTAATATGCTCTGTTGTCTCAGCTTGCATTACTGCTGCTGGCAAGGCCGGCTTCTGAGGCTAATGAGGGACAGGGAAGAAAGAAATCTGTGCTGCTGTTAGCTGATGGCAGTATTTCTCCAGGTCACACACTGTACCCTGCATTGCATCTGATCACAAATCTCAGCCAGACATACCTGTCCGATAAATGCTGCTTTCCCAAATTCTTCTTGGAGAGACAAGAATTACTCTTTGTGCCAAGGTCACTCAGAGCCAGTGACAAACTCAGTGCTGGGATGGGGGAGAGRGTGTGCAAGCTGGTCTGGAGGATGAGGAGAAAACTTGTCAGTGGTCCAAATCCTACTCAGGTTATCAAAGAGAGAAGGCAGTTAATGTCCAGTGGTGTGATTAGTGAACTTGTTCAAGGGGGGAGGAAAACAGAAGARGCTTTTCCAACATTTTCTCATGGCCAAGCGCCCAGATGAGGGCAATGAGTGGTGCTGTGTTGCTGATGGGAATCTGTTGGCGAGGAGCTTGTGGTTGGTTTGAGATGGGTCCCACTTCCTGATAGCCCATCTCGAGCTGCCTGAGAGCCGTGTGACTTCAGCAGAAGTTTTATGATCACGCTAGTTTCCAGAGAGATGTTTGGAGCTGTTCCCAGGGTTGGGTTTAGYTGCAGCAGCAGCTTGAGCTCCTTTCTGGTGTTTTGGTGAAGGGTAGGGCARCTGATGGCTCTCCTAAGGTGTGTCAAGAGTTCATGTTAAAACAAACAAAGCTGTTCCCRTGGTCTGTTTGCTTATCAAGTCTGGATTTACCTGTATTCCAAAGACAGATCCCACAGTGCCATCCAAATTTGAGAAATACCTGAGGCTGGAGGGATGCAGGATGCAGTCAGGTCTCCTGCATGGAGATAKCAGTGGGAAAACCAAGTGCCTCTGAAATTTGGCATTCATGAACTCCATGGTGATCAATTGTGACCTTGATACAGAAGAATATTTTTAGCTTAGCACCCACCCTTAYTTTAAATATTTTGGTTGAACAGCACTTTCTGACCTGCAGCTGTTCACGGTGACAGCACCAAAACAGGGCACTTTTACAGTAGAGTGTGGTGTACCTTAGTGTTGTTGAGCTTTGCCCAAACTGTTGAGAAGGATACCTTACAGAGTCTTGTGTTAGTTCAGATTTGGTTACTGGCATTTCCCAAGAGCATCAGGGCTGTCTGCAGGGAACATAAAAGATGTTTCAGCAGTTCTGCTTCAGCTAGAGCCAGGTAAACAGTAGTCTCATGATCCTCTCTGTACGTGTCTTCCAAACATCTCCTTTTTGGCGTGTTTGGTGTTAAAATCAAATGCATTCATTTAATGTTAAGATGAGCTGATAAATGGTACATTTGCTAGTTTCATTTCTGTGGCCTTGGTTATAATGGTTTTTGCTGTGTGCCTTTAGTCATCCCTGTTGTTGGCTGTAAAGGGTTGGAGGGATGTGTCTTGTGAGGGATTATGTACACCCGTCATGTCCTTTTTTTAAGATCTCAGCACTTGACCTTCTTCCTTATCCCATAAAGGAGCCTCTTGAGCATTGACTAATCCCACCAGGATTTATGCAGGCTGGCTGAAAGCCAAGCCCTCCCTGGGCTGGGTGCAAGATTCATCAAGGAGTTCCAACATTTGAGTCCTGTCTCGCCTGAATTAATCTGAATTGAGACAGCTGGGTGACTGGGTAGTGCAGTGTTGTGCCATCATCATTAAATTAATGCCMGGTAGGGCATGAAGATTTTCTGACCATTAAAAATATTTGTATGCAAGCTACGATGCTGGTGCTGGGAGATGAAGAGTGGAGAGTCACTGAGAAGCGGAGAGTCCTTAGAGAGGGCACTTAGGTTCAGACTACAGAGATTCACCACAGGATTGAAAACTTTGTTTCTTCACAAATATTTAGTATTCCAGTTGGTTTTAGATTTTTGTTGTTGAACTGATGTCTGTGTTTCTCTTTGGGACCTTCAGTATGTTTGACAAAGATGCATTTCTCTGAGAGCCACAGGGACAGCACAGTCAAGGATTGCGGAGCAGAGCACATGGCCAGAAACAACTATCTGGAAATTAACATTTCTGCCTAAAATATCAGTGCTCTTTTCTGTTGTGGAGAGGGCCAAAATGCTATAAATGACTTAGTTTGGTTTGATGCTAGAGCCAGTAGATTACCCATCCCCTTTAATTACAGTGTCCTTGCCATTTGGAGAGTTCTTCAGAAATTTTTGCTAGAATTAGATTTGTGCTTTGCAGAGGTGGGGAAAAGTTCTAAATATTTTGAAAAGAATAGTAATCTAATCAGAACAAGTAGCAAAATAGTGATGTATAYGCAGTGGTTCAAATATTGCTTAATAATCTTTACTCACTGCATGTGGTGCCTTGGGCCTGTCAGCATGAATTTCCACTAAATTCTAATTGTTTTTCCAAACATAAAAATAGTTGTTTTCCCCAAAGGAAARCTTGTGTTTGCTGCCTCGTGCCTGCATACACAGACACGTGCATAGATAGACTTGGTAGCAATAGTGCTGTCTTGGGTGGTTTCACACTGTATTAGTGCAGAGCGTGTTGTCGGCAAGTTTTCCAGTATTTGTTAAAAGTTTGCATGGGTAATAAAATCTTGTTGGGAAAATTGATCTAATTTTGAGATTGAGAGGTGTGAGAATAAAAGATTGCTTTCCTGTAAATTGTAGGTAGATAACAACAGAAACTCGARTATTAGAAGAAACTGGGTATCGCACAAACCACACACTTTCACATCACTAAAACAAGAGCTGTGCTCACACAGAAACATGAACCTCTTTGCAAACCGCAGAAAGTAAAAGGGAGCACTCCTGTTTCATTATTGATCTAATTGCTCTTTTCTTGATATGAGGAACGATATGAAATGCTCTTGAATATTCCAGTATGCACAGAAACAGACCATTAAGTTTGAAAACTTTTAAAGGCACAGCATATGCTGATAAATAGCAAGGTCATTTATTTTTGAGAGTCACAACTGCCTACCTAATGCCACTTAATTGTTCTTTTGGAACTGAATATATTATAGCTTTGATGAGAACTTTCCACTCGGGAGTGATATTAAATGGAGAGAACCTAGCCCATAATTTCATGTGATTAAATAAGTTTTGGAAGATTGGGTGGYGCAATCCTTTTAAGTAGGTCCTGTTTTTAGCAAAAGGTTCTGGTTTTGGATTACCTCAGTGTTGGAGTACTTTAGGGCTCCCTTCTAACCCAAATTGCTCCGCACTTCTTTGTGTTCGTTGCCTTTATCTGCAATCTCTTCCCTTTGGTTTACAATTCCATTTAAGACCAGTTTTCCTGAGTAACCTGAAAGTTTGGGCCTGCAGGACTTGTGCAAAATGCGTGTGGTTAAAACCTCGCCGTGTTTGCGTGTGAGAGCAAACATGCATAGGAATGAGGTTCCTGGGTTGGTGCAGCCAAGCCTGGCCSCGTTCCAAAGCCGTGAGAGTCTGACAGGCCGTGCTTTTCTGGGGGGAGCTGTGAAGGTGAGCGTCAGCCTGCGCTCACCTCCGTGTTTTACAACACTCCTCCATTTATGATCTCCRCAGCTCTGCTGCTCCGCCTGCTCCTGCCAGCATTCTCACCTCCCACTCCTCTGCCAGGCTGAGCAGATTCTGGAGTCTGCTGGCTGCAGGCAGTGCCAGCTCCCTGACAGAGCCCTTCCCAGGGCTGTGGCAGAGCTGAGGATAGGGGGTTCTTGGTTCTCCTTGGGTTTTGCAAGTGGCTTGCTCCAGTGGTGCTGGACACCTKTTCTTTCCCTTGTTTCAGCAACTTCTCTGTCACTTGGTTTCTACAACTTAAAGAGCATCTGTGTCACCAAATTTGGGACTCTCCTAGAATGGTTTGGGTTTAAAGGTATATTAAAGATCATCTCCCAGCCCTTCCTGGGCAGGGGCACTTTCCACTAGACCAGATTGTTCAAAGTCCCGTTCAACCTGACTGTCAGATAGAACTGCTCAGTGGCTTGCTTTTTTTTTTTTTTTTTAGTTCATCCTAAATACCCAATGGTGAGAAAGAAGAAAGATGCAACCTTTAATAAAAGGTTTTTGAAGCAGTTTAGTTCATTTTGAGAGCTACTTTTCACTTCCTAAAATCTCCAGCYCTTCAAAATGGTCTTGAGATTTGCAGAAAAGATCACTTCCAGCAGTAGCTAATAACAAAAAGGCGGAGAGGAAGAGTGACTTCTCTTAATAGCTTGTTCTTATGACATCTCAAAGACTTGTTTGATGAATCAATGATGAATTTTTGCCTGAATCCCCTGGCAATTCACTTTACCTGTATGGCATGTTAAGCTCATTSTCATTTTCCTTTCTTGTTTATTGATTTGTTGAATTCCTTTTTCCCTCCCTCACAAAACAAAAAATTAATTTGGTCTGTTTAACCAAGACGAGGACAAGTCTCCAACTGACAAGAACATGATTGCATGRTTGGAGAGATGTCACTGCTACAGAGAAAAATGGCTTGGCAGTAGTTGTCCAAATTGATGTTCAAATCCATGTTCATTTTAAGGGCATTTTCCCTTGAACTGTCACGCAGTCCCAAGGTACTGAAGATAAACTCACACAAACCTATCCAAAAGTCAGCCTTTCAGAAATGTCAGGAACTTTCTGGCCTTGGGTCTCYGTTCCTGAGCCAGTCAGAGAGGAAGCTGGCTTTTGGTTTAGGCAGATCATGCCAAAACCAGATTTGTTTGCTTTTGTGCACCAAGTTTTGTTTTGTTTTGTTTCTGGAATAACAGCTGTATATATAATATAATGTGGGAAAAGATTAAGTAAACTCCTTTCAGAAAAGCTTTAACAGACATYTAGCAAAAAAGTAAGAAAAAGATGATTTTTTCATTGTTTCCTCAGAGCTCAGCGAACCTTTCTTTTGAGTCAAGGTGAATTGYTGATGTGTTTGCAGGACTAAATAGCTGCTTCTAAGACACAAATACATAGGCTGCAAGCTTCCAGATGCTGCCAGGAGAAGTAAACATTTAGCTCTGGAAATGTGCAGATCACTTGCTCAGGTCCTCTGCCCTTGAAGGGCTTCTGTTCTTGTTTGTGGATGTTTCAGTAGCAYGAGAAAGGTCCTTGTTTGGAGCAGTTCTCTGTTGGCCAACTCTGCAGCAGCAGGGCATGACCATCTCCACTGAGGTGAACCAGTCACAGCAGGTGAATTGAGAGAGCCAAGGGGCAGAGGAAAGAGGGTGAAAATGCTGTTTCTGTCAATGCTTCTGTAAAGCTGAAGCTCGAGACTGACACTCATTAGCAGTGGTAGTGTACTTGCTTCCAGCCTTTCCTAAGAGTGGTTGAGTATTTCTGTGCCTGCTGGAGGAGAAGCATTTTACCCTAAACTCTGTCTGGAAGGCACAGCTGAACTGGGGGGAGGAAATTCTGATCCTTCAGCCTTGTGGGATGAAAAAAAAATAATTTGTAATCTCTGGACAGGTTCAGAAATTTTAATATTATACCTAGCTGCCATTTTCTTACTTTTGAGTCAGAAGCTGGAGGATAACAGCACACATGAGTTGGATTTCCGTCTTTTTACAGCCAGTCACTTAAATTTTAAGTACARCATCTTGTACATGTTGTGTTCAGGAGCTTGGCCCACACAGTGGCACTTTGAATTGTAAGAATCAAAATTAAACCCAACTTCCACTTTCAGGAAGAATGGTGCAGTTTCCACTGAAGGATCATGGTGTACTGAACTCTCTCACAGCTCCTGCTTGAGGATGTTCTGCCCTCCATCCTGAACTAAAGCATGGTACTGAGTACCCATCCAGAGGTAGCTGTTTCAGTGGCAGATTAAATAATTCCTGGCTCTGTGAGTTTGTAAAGCACTTTGGGATCTTCTAGAATGGAAAGCGTTGTTTGTTTGTCTGAGGCAGTATTTTCACCATGTTTTATTACGATTGCTTCTGTTATGTGTGTTGGTTTTCATTATATCTTCAGATAAGACTTGTATGAAATGGGCTTCTGTTTTGTTTTCTCACCAGAGGAGTGATTCATATTCAAATTGAAATGTTGTGTTGCTCTAAGCCAGCCTTCTCCCYGTGTTCTAATGGGAGGAGAGGGAGAAACAGGCGTGGACCAAGCAGGATTATTTTTCACCTACTGCATTTAGAAACTTTCCAAATGGCTTTTTAGGAAGGCACATGGGTTTAGCTTAAGCCTGGCATGGGAGAATCTTGGTCTTGTGTGTTTTAAGAATATGAGATGAGCTTGAAATCTCATCAGTTGTCTGTTTAGGCTGCAGACCCATATGYTACAAGCATTGTTCTCCAAGAAAACTAAAAGATAATTTATGATTCCTTTGTAGCTGAAGGAGGTTTGGGTTTGTTTGTTTTGTTGGTTTTTTTTTTCATGATCATGTATTTTCTTTTTATTCATAACACTAGTTTTAAGAAAGTTGCTTGCACTATTTCTGGGGCACTGACTCAACAGGCACCTTGTGCAGCACAGCCAAGTCTCATCAGCTCATGGTCTCGGTTCCTGCCTGATGATTTCTCCAAAGGAGCTGGTTTCCATCCACAGGAAAGGAAAACTGCACAGTGTAGCACAGCTTTCTGTTCTTGTTAGAAATGGATGCTGTTTTGCTCAGTCCAAACTTCTCAAGAAGCTTTACCACAGATACTCTAAAATGGAGAGAGGAGATGCTGAGATTCCATCTGGGGTCCTGTACGTACTCAGAGTTGTGATGCTCTGTCACCTGCAGCTCAGGGTCAATGTAATTGTAGATCTTGTGGAGGCTGGTGCCTGTCCCATAAGCACCCAGAGATAATTGTGTATTTAATGGAAATGAATAAAAGATAGGTGAATATTCGCACCTTAGTTAAAGTGACCGGGCATACTCAAGAGGATATTTACCACGTTTTAAACTTAAAACACAACTAATCCCGTTTCTTTCCTTCGTCCTTCCGAGTTGGGCTTGGGGAGGTGAAATGATCCTTCCCCAATCTGCCTTTTCATTTTCACAGAGTTTGTGAAACTATTTGGACATTCCTAGGGTGCTCTCAGGTTTTGAAATAAATAAGGAGACATTGACACTTTTAAAGTAACACCTGAGAAGTTGCTGAGCCTTGTAGGAGCTGCTGCCTTTAATGGAATATTGGTGACCAAGTCCTCTGTGTTTCTGTGACAGTTCAATTACACCATAGGCTGAGAGCATTACGAGGATCGAAAATGTTCTGCATTTTTGTTGTCATAATACAGACTTTACCTGAAAGTTTTTCCAAGGAGGAGGAAAGAGAAGGGGCTGTAACAGATCTTCATAGCTCATGGTAGGCTCATTCACCACAGGAGAGCTGGTGAGACAAATGTGAGACCTTGGTTACACGTCACCTGAATGCTTTCTGACTTAAGAGCATTTGGGCTGGRATCACTTGCAATTAGCCTGGGCTTGGCAGAAACTGGCACTGCTGCTGTTTGTGCAGAAACTGCWTGCACAGTCCAGTTGTGCCATGGGGAAAAATGCTGCTAGCAATTAGCACAAGGGTRGTGTTGAGGTGGTGTCTGCAGTGGCTGCTCTTGGAGCAGTTGATGTCCCTGATGGCACAGTAGCAACCCTACAACAACAGCACGGCTGTCTGTCACCTGCACCCAGTCTGTCACCCAGACATCACGTCTTTAACCCATTTGTCATCATAGCCACACTTTTCTTAGGCAGCTGTTTGTGTTTGGGAGCTTTTAACATTGGGAGCTTTCAACATTGCTTTTAACATTGCTTGTGAGAGCCTAGGCATGCCCATGGTCCAGGGAGATGTGACCATTGCTCTGCTCTTCACAGTCTGCTCGGATGAGGCGGTTTCCTCGGCTGGCTGTGGTCAGGCTGAGGCTGAGTGCAGCCTGTTCTAAGCTYAAATCACCCAGCTGGGATCAATTGCCCAATTGACACAATAAATTATATTTAAGTCTGTTAAATTAACTAAATAATGAGGACCACAGGGCACCTACTGATCCCTATAAYGTGTATTGCTGGAGGTTGGGCAAAGTGTCTCCTACCTGCTTAATTGAGCCTGGGAGCTTGTGAGTGGGTGGCGTGGGAACTGGGGACAGCTGAGGGTTCATGCAGGGATGCAGAGTTGCTCCTTGGGGCAGAAAAAGAAATGTATGATTCTTGGCCCTAGAACGAAGAAAGCGAGACGCTGTGGACTTGTTGCAACCCGTGCAGTCTGTGAATGTTTTCTTCTTGTCAGATGCTGCTGTCACATAAGCTGCTTTATTGCCAAAGGGCAGGGAATGAACTAGWGAAGTGGGAGAGAGGGCTGTGTGTTGTAAAAATCGGTGTGCCAAATGTTCAATTCTTTACTTTCTGCTTTTGCAGTGTTTATTTACCTGCAGGATTCAATGGGGGTCAGAAGGGATGGTGCTGTAGGAGGTACATCTGTCTCATCCAGGAGAAAGTGCGTGTTCAGATGAGAARGCATTATGCATACAATGCCTGAAATCAGTCCCTAAAATAGCACACTCCACATCTTAGTAATGTATTGAATATATCTGGATAAGAAACAGTCTGATTGAAGTATTGAGCTTATTGTAGTGTGTCTGCTGTGACTCATCAGGAAATTGAAAGTCTTGAGACAAAACTCACCCCCCCTTCAGTCTTTTTGGAAGAGACGGGAATTAGTCTTAGATGGGAGGTAATTAATTGTTCTGCGATTGCCGTAAATAGGTACTGAACAACAARCTCGTACTGAAATATTTATATCCTGAGCCCTGTCTTGTGAGCRCAGCTATCCTGAGTCTCCATCAGACAGAGACAGTGAAAAAGAAAGTTCTTTGGAATGAGCAGCACTTCCACCTACATGCGTTTAAGCGAGACTGGTTGGAGGTGAGCTGGTAGGCTGCATGCTGTAATAAGCCATTTACTAGGATAATGGCTGTAGGCTACAAATGCTGTTTCTACTTAGTCTGTCTATTCAATGCAAACATTAAAAAAGAAAAAAAAAAGCTCTCTCCCTCAGTAAAGTCTGTAATACTCTTAATCCCCAGTGTACTCCATGAATATTAACTCAGCCAATGTCGTAAYACCCCATGGAGGCAGATGATGCATGTTCAAATTTTTTCATCCACGGGAGAATCTGAGGCAGTGGGAAGGACTTTAGGCTTCTGTTTTCAGACTGGGGCAAAATCCTGGGCAACARCCTGGCTTGATGGTGAGTATGCCACCCACTGGCTGGTCCTTGGTGGGAGCATGGGAATTCCAACTTTCAGGGTCTAATCCCATAAATTTAGGGTTTCMTTTGGAGAGATGTACTGCCTGGTGTTGGTGGCAGTGCTGCCCTGCTTGTGGAGTCACAGAAGGTGCATTGGCACAGCTGGCAGAGGTGGATGGTGAGGGCGTGAATATGTGCAGGAATATCTCTAATTTCCTTAGTAGCTATAGCTATTATATATCTGTCTGACTGCAGGATATTGCTGGGAATCCAGATGTTGAGAAGAGAAGCATGAGAATCAAGATGATCAAATACCTGTTTTATAAAAAAACAGCGCCCAAGGAAAAGGAGCTTGATGGCTTTGTGTTTGTCTGCAGTGAAGTCATGGCAACAGAGAACTCATTTAGCAAAATTAACTGTTTCTCTATCTTACAAAAAAAACCAAATGAAAATGATGCAAGGGAACATCCTTTTATCTCAACCAAATGAGTCCATTTGTGCCAAAGCAAAGGAGTCATCTTGGGGAGTTTGCTCCAGAGAGCACATACTTTATTGGTACACGATGTAACAGTTGTCCCAAAGCCGTAACTGAAGAAGTGTGGTGCCTTAGGCAAGCACTTTCAGTAAAAGAAAAACCAAACTTAGGTTCCTGCACCTGCATGGTGTTGAAATAGAAGCATGGTTCAAAGCTTTTGGTTGTTTGAGAATTCAGCTCAGTTGAGATCTGAATGCAGCTTTTGGAAGGGCTGTAATCTCTTTGAAGTCCCTTATGGGTAATGCTTAGTTTTGAAATTATCTAGGGACAAAGTGCTGATTCTACATTGGCTTGGGTGTGCCCAAATACTTGTAAAAAGTCAGTTGCCTTTAGGTCCCTTTGACTTTCATTACACCATAGTCTTCTTTGTGCCCAAGTCTCCTTTTTATCTCCTATCTTAAGTAGTATTTGAAATAATTCTCACATGAACCCCCAAAATGACCCTTCTGCTCTACTTCTGTTCTGATGTTTTCTGCCCATCTCAACGCACAAACCACTCTGTGAAGCAGCACAAGAAGTGAACCACACYGTGACTCTGTTGGTAGGCACAAAAGTTCATTTTACATCACTGAGAATCTCATATTTGGARTTCAGAAATTGTTCATCTTGGTAATGAGCAGGGGCAAGCTCCAGGGAAAATATCACGAACTCAAATGTGTTGCTTGAGGCGCCTGGAAAGTGGTGTTTCTCTTGAGCAGTGTTTTCCAACCAGATTTTACTTTGTGGCTCTCTTGGAGATGGTTTTAGGCAACACCTTATGGTTTCCCTGGAAGTGTCTGACAGCAGAGAGGCAGAGTTTTTATCTCTGTGAAGGAGTGCAACAGTTTGGGGGAGATTAAGGATGATTCAACTTTGAGATGGCTTCTGTCAAAAGTGCTGGGGAAGCTTCAGACTAATTGGAAGCTCATTTTCATTTCATTGAAATCACAGAATYGCAGAATATTTTGAGTAGGAAGGGACCCACAGGGCTCATGGAGTCCAACTCTTAAGTCAGTTCTCACCAGGTGAATGGGAATTGTTTTCCATTGGCTCTCATACCTGGATGACTGGTGCCTTTCTCCTGCAATTTAAACTTTGGTTTAATGAAAGAAAAGTGGGAACCAAATGTAGGTGGATGAGTTACGGTCAGTGAAGCAAAGCCACAATCATTGTATATCCAAGTAGATAACTCAGATGTTGTTTTGGAGGTGATCCATATAAAAAGTGTTTGACTGGTTTTTCTTTTTTTTGGAAAGCATCTCTTTCAGGAGGGACCTCTTGTGAATAGTGGGGCTCTTCATGCTGCTGAATCACACGTCTCAGATGGGTTGCAGGAGCTGGCTGAGGGTCAGTGATGCTTCCCAGCTCAGCCCAGTGTATTTGCAGTAGTGTCCTGTTTCTCTCCACTGGTTTCTCGTGCCCGAGCCTGGACAAAGCCCTTGGTTTAGCTGGTAACAATGTGAGGGCAGAAGGTGCACCAAACCCGTGGGCTTGAGTGCTGCCATCAGGAGAGAGGAGAGGAAGGGGGTGAGGATGGAGCACACAGCCCAGCTGGTTGCACATCAGAGGCTTTTAAGGACTAACAATAACATCTCAGGCTTTCCTCGGTGAGGGATGAGATCCCCAAACCAGAATGTTCACAAGAGAGGCAGCCCCAGCCCCGTGGGTTGTCCCAACACGCTTGGGGCGGATAAGCACAGCGGAAAAGCCTGAGGAACTGCTGCCAAACGACTGGGAAGATGCAGCCCACGGTGTCTGTTGTGTCTGAGATCTCTGTAAAGTCTCTCGCATCTTTCCTCAAGTTTAGTTTTCCAGTGGAGGCTGTTGCAGTAATGAGAATGTCTCCCATCTGCTCCTCACATGGCTTGGCACATTTAGCCAGAGTATATATATTTTTATTATGGGGTTAGCCAGTGGTAACCATGACAATTAGACTTATCACGCAGCATTTTTTTTTCCCTCCTTGAGTCAGTTTGAAATGCTGACAATTAAATGGATACAGTACACTTTAGAGATCCATCAGTCTCTTTGTTGTCTTGACAACCAGAGTATATTTAGAAATGTAACAAGTACATGGAGTTCAATTGCACTTTTGCTAAAACATAGTTTTGTAGCTTGAGAATTTAATCTGTTGTTTGTAGATCCAGGTGCTTATTTGAGCTCTGCCTGACTTTCTTTTTGGTCTCTCTGGGAAGCTCCTACACTGGCTGGTGGAAAGAAGGTCCAAATCAAGCAGGGAGCAAACCTGCCCACTGTGTGTGGCAGKGGCTTGGGTGAGGGGCTGGCAGTCGCTCTCTGTTTGGGTACGGGATGTGCTGAGCTGGGTGCTCCTGTCTTCTTGTGGTTTGGCTATTGATTTGCAGTGACATGGGAGCAATAGCAGGGACTGTTTCTCCATCTAATTTCTTCTGTTTTGTCTTTGATTTCATGGGGGTGTGTTTCTTTGATTTTAACAAAATACTACTACTAAATTTTTTTTTTTGGTTCCTTCCAGCTAGACTGGCAAAATTGAGCTCATCCTCTCCCCACCGAGCTGGAATAGCAGCGTGTGGGCTAGCTGTCTGGAGCTATGGATTTTTAAGGCTTCATCCAGGGCTGGATGAGAAGGAGGGAATTACGATGGAGTGCACTCAGTGGAACTCTAAATATCCCTGTCTCCCAGCAGCTCTGAGCACRCACTGATGGTGGGTGTGTGTGGAGTGTCTGTGTTACTCTCTGCCCTTTCCCTTTTGAGCCAGGAGAGAGCTGAGGTTGGTGCAGGCACCTGAGTGAGCGTGACAGTGCAAATGTGGTTGATGTGCCAGCCCAGGAGAGCAGCTGGGATGTGTGGCTTCCATCTGCCACCACCCAACTGCCCAAAGGCTGTGACACAATGGGCTGGCACCACAGTGCCCTTGTTACACTCAACWCAGGACCTGGCGGTGCCACTACATGCTGGCTTCAGATCTGTGTCTGAACATGTGTGGTTCAGAGCACTTCTCTGGCTTGGGTGATAAATGAATAAARTGAAAGTCAGATGAGGAAACAGCTCCAATGTTCCCCACTGTCCTTCCCCCTGGCTGACCCAGAGCTGTCCTGGTCAGGGCTGACCCTTCAGAAGGCTGTCAGGTTGAGGAGCTGCTAAAAGGGGCTTCTTTGTGGTGAAGTGCTGATGGCCTTTCATAATCAGCACTTGAATCTCATGACAAGGCCTGGGATGCTCCTATATTTTCTGCAAAATGCGAAGCAATGCTCTTCCATTTCTCCCTATCTTAGGCTTGGCTTGTAATTGGTGTATGGCAGTATAATGTGGTCAGGAAAAGTGAAAAAATCCCAAACAAGCCTGAATTGTCCTTTATCAGCCAAGCTGTAGCAAAGCAGCAATCTGAACAGGAGATTGGTTCCAGCAGATGGAGTGGCCTTTTKCTGGAGGGAACCAGTTCATTTGGTGAGATGGTTTAAAGAAGACAGGGCTGTGTCCATGGCATGGGTGTAGTGGTGTTCAGCCGCATCCACCCCTGGGCAGGGATCTGTAAAACTGGTCAGTAGTGCTGCTCTGCYCCCRGGGAGYACAGGGATGGTCACTGGGGTGGTTTATTGCCAGGAGGTGAGGAAAGGTCCAGGGAGAGGAGCCCACCCTGAGATCAGCTGTGAGGGACAGTGACAGCCCATGAAGTGAATCTCTGTTTCCTTGGGTACACCACATCTTGCCTATACACTATACCCAAAATATTAATAAGGCTCAAAAGAAGGAGAGATCTATGTGATTTTGTTTCCTTCTTCTGTGTTTCTTTTTYATTCATTACTTGTCAAATAATGTGTTTGATTTCTCAGTAGGTATGCACAGCTCAGTTTCGTTTTTGTATTCTCTTTCTTCTCTCCGTTTTACCAGTTTCCCAATGAAAATCCCAAACCATAGTTACATTTCCATTCCAGCTTTGTTTGCAGACTGTTAACATGTCTTGTTAGAGTGTTCAGTTGCTGCTGGGGTTTATTCTTAAAATATAACCACCAAAACCGAACAATCCTAATGGCTATTCAAGAGTGCTTTAAATAAGTTACCCCAATCTGTCTGACAAGGATAATGGTCTTCTATTAGGAGATACTTAGCTGGAGGTTGGATGAGCTGTAATGTTTATGGGTCTGCAGATCTGTAACCAGAAAAACTCAGGATAACTCCTTGGATTTCAGTGGAGCTGTATTTGTTTATTACARCTGAGGCTTAGGCAGTGCTTTAGATGCAAATTGCAACCTCTGTGAAGTTAAGTGGGGTTTTGATTTAATTTCTGGAAGCAGTAATGTCAGCAGAGAAGCGAAGAGCTGGGACCCACATAGCCTGAAGTCTGTAACTCTGGATTGCTCTCTTTCCCTTACTGTCAAGATCAGATTCCCTTGGTTGGGGCTACTAATTAAAATACAGCTTCTCTTAAGCATTTCCTAAAGGCAGGCAAGAGATAGTGGAAATGCAGCCTATGCAGATTCTCTCTCTCTCTCTCTCTCTCTCCACACTTTTCAGAAAATGCCAGTGCTTGGCTTGCTCTCTCTGTGGCTGGGCTGTTGACCTGGAGCTTGTGCTCTCAGCCCCAAAATTGCTAAGGCACTGTTCTGCATTACCTGCTGGGATGCAGAGAGCTGGAATCTCCTTTCCTCAACTTGCCTGTGTCCATGCAGCAGTCAGGAGACATGGAGCACTGCTCATCACCCCCACTGTGTGTGGCACAAGTGATTCACCATGCATTCATTTCTGGTCACATAAGGGGCATCAGTTTAAAGCTGGCTTGAGGCATAGGTTAACGYTGGCTATTTGAAGTCTGAAGTCTGAAAGCAACATCAAACAGGGAGCAGAAAATGTATCATGCACAGAAAAATCTCTGGGATTTGTTTCTCCCTTTAAAAAATAATAGTAATAAATTCCAAACTGTTTGCATATGCTGTCTCTTCTGTGGTCAGGACACCTGTCTGCCTCTTTGCTGATACTTGATACAGGCTTACTGTGCTTGCAAAAATGTTAACGTGAATTTTTTGTCATGGCAAATATGAAAAGAATATCCAGTGTCTGTGTGGGCAGCTCCTCAGCAAATTTTTCTCTGCTTTTTGTGCTTTGGCGTGGATCTGAAGCAACTGCTGAAATTCTGCTCTCGTTCTTTCACCATAGACCAGGAGGGCAAAGCTGCTGCCCTGCCAGACCTGGTTCTCCTGAGCAAGACAGCTGGTGGTGGTGCTACTGAGTTTTAGCCTGGCTTCCTTAGAAAAATAATCTATGCAACTGGCTAGAGGTGTCTCTGCTTCTTCTCTTTTAATCCCTGGCTGGAATCAGGAAAATAGGGTGAGGATGCAGACAGGAGGAACTGGGGATCACCTGGTGCAGCCAGGAGCATGGTGGGCTGGGAGACCTGGGCCAGGCTGAGGTGGACCTTTCACCAGTCATCACTAGTACTTTATAAAGTTGCTTATTTCTTCTCCAGGACTGWGATTGAAGGAAATAGGAAACATCAGAGTAAGCTCAGTTATCAATAAGCTGGAAGTGTGAAAGATTGCTGGTTGAAAGAAGCTTGTGGTGACTTAAAAACCTTGTGTTTTCTCTTTAATTGGGTGTCTTTGGAGGCACCCAGAAAGGAAACCAGGGCTGGAGGTGGAGGCAGGGTTTGGGCTGTCCCACCCTGACTCTTTTTCCACAATGGCTGTGTGTTTAATGCATCCCATCTCTGCTTGGGTGCTCCTTGATGCTCACATGGCAAAGCCAATGCTGTGGGAGTGACTCACCCTTGGCCTGAGCAGTGGCAGTGGCTTGGGAAGAAGAGGCCCTTTAAGCAGGAGAGGCAGAAGGGCGTCTGGTCAGGCTTTAAAAGAGACTTTGTTACCTGCAGCCCTTACGTCAGCGCCTTTCACCAGCTCTACAGTGATTTAAAACAAGTAGCTTCTCTTCCAAATAAACCTCAGCTACTCCAACACTTGCTCAGATGTAATCTGTGCTGCCAACGTGTGAAAAAMCCCTATATGGGTCAAAACAGGGACAGACTGACACATGAGTTGTGTCAGAGGGGAGAAAAAAAGCTCTGGTCTGCTCTGTACAGGAGGGCAGCTGGCCTTACATGCCCTTTTGGGGCTGTTTTCTTGGCGAGGTGTTACAGCCAGCTTGATTTACTTTCTGCTTTTACGATGAGCAAAACACTGATTCTGACCTTTCTGTTTTCAGCCGCAGAGGTCCCTTGGAAGAGCCTGTGTGTTCATCTGACTGGGTGCCTGACAGGGCTGCCTTGCTCCCAGGTGAGGAATGGATCAACTCTCAGGGCTTTTGCCAGCTGCTGAGTTTGGGGAGAGTGGGGAGACCTTGGTACCATGTTTGGGGATCAGCAACTGATGGGCATTTCTCCAAAGCCTGGGGTGATGGGAGGCCAGCCTGCCCAGGAGGCTTGAGGTGTTTTTACTGCTTCTGGCTCCAAGTTTGGAAGCAGCCAACATGCAGGCTCTCCTGCAAATGGGAGTGCTGATTKGGAACAATTGCTTGGTTCAGTGGGTGCTTCCACTCCTTTCTGAACAAAGCTTTCCTGCTTGTAGACCTGAACTYGTTCCCCATCCATGACATAGCTCTCTGCAGGCAGAAGATGCTCCCAGCTGGTGGTGGAGAACTGTATTCTCCAGTCTGTATTCACCAGTACAGCTGGTGGTGGCTGTGTTATTAGCTGAATCTAACTGTGTTTCAGTGGACAGATAAAAATTAATGTGAGGAGCAAATTAATTCATTCTTTAGAATTGCCAGTTTGTCAAATTTTCTGGAGATATTTAGCTGTGGTTTAAGGATCACCTTGATCAAYCACCCCAAAGTATCGTAGGAGTCCCTTGCAGGATTATGTGTGGGGCATAAGTTGTGCTCTGTGCCCCCCATCCCATGATAGGATAGTTTGGTTGCAACAAGGGTAAGATTGCAGGAGTGGTGTGAGAGCAGTGAGTCTGTCCTCAAGTTGTGCCACCTCAGAAGGCAGAAATGTGCTGGAGATGCTGCCAGGTTGTGGCATCTGGGGAAGAAAGCAGCGTGTGCAGCCCTGCTGAGAAGAGGGTAATGCCCTGGTGGTGGTTTTGACCAGTGGAGCTTCTTTATTTGCCATGATGTTACCTGGCTTTAGGACCATTAGTGTGGCAGGCCAAGATGAGGACCAGTGAATCTTCATTGTGTTGTGTCACTGRATTTAACTGCACTTTCATTCTGCTCTTTGATACACAATGTTCATCCCTCCTTTCTTCCTTTACCCTTTTCTTGGGTTCTAATTTTTGTGTTGGCTTATTTTTTTTGTGTGTGTAAATTACGTCTAGCTGGAGATGAGATTTCAGTATCCTGTTTACTGCAAACAGTTGGGCCATTAATAAATGTTGACAGACAAAGACAGACCAGGGATTAATAAGTAGAGGACAGGAGATTAATAGCAAGAGCGTAGAATCTGGTTCAAGGCCTGATCTTCTCAGTTGCTGGGCTGTGGAAGATTAATGGCAGCTCTTCTGTTAGTCTCACTCTTTCTGTGGTAGCTTTCCAGGCTAAGTTTAATAAAACATCCCAGTGGGTTGCTGTAAATATGAAATCTAGGAAGAAGCCCATTGTTATATTAACTAAATATGTTCTTGTGTTAACTAAATGACACAATATTAGTTTTGCTTTCTAATCAGCACTTGAGCAACATCAGTGCATTTGTGAGTGGTGAAGTCAGATTTTCAGGTGTTTACAACTCCTCTCAAGACAAAAATATATCATAAAATGTATCTTGCCAASCAAGCTGTGTCTGACAGATTGGTTTTTTACTCTGTGTCCTGTGCAAGGGATTGATWTCTCTTCTCTTGACTGGGTTTTCAGCTTCATTTCTGTGAAAAATTGGGCTCTTGACCTGTTGCTTCTGGTCTCTCATTAGGTTTGGAGTGAGATTAGATCACTGCAAGAAAACACTAGCTTTGCAAAGAGCMCTCCTGGTTAAATTTGTGGGAGAACTGTAGAACATGGGACTGTGTGTCACAGAGAGTTTTATTTTGATGGAAGTGCTTTTCTGGGTATCCTGTATAGAAAGTCAGCCTCAAACTCTTCCTTTAAGGCTGGAAGYGTTGAGCCAAGCTCTCCTGTAGTCCTTTGACCTCTGTGTTCTGGTGTTTTCCATAGTCTCTGCAAAGATGATCCCAGCCCTGTTGCATAAGGTTACAGTGATGTATGGGGATGTGTAGGGATGTGTATGGCCATGCTGGGAAGGGAGCAGCTGTGTCCCTGTAACAATGAGCGTGGTGCAGCTGGGACCAACATCAGAACTTCACGCAGCAAAAGCTGAATTTCTTCTCCAGGGAAGAAAGGCTACACACTGCTTTGGTGGCCCTGTAACAAAGCTTTCCCCCTCTTGTCTGCTCTTGCATGCAATGCCCTTGGCTTTTCAGAAGTTAATTGATTTGTCTATATTATGATTCTCTCTTTAATTTTATTTGTGTAAAGAAGAACGCACGCTAATCTTTCTCTAGAGAAATGTTTTGCGTTTCTCCTCTTTGAACGTTGGCCCTGGGTCTGCTGTTTCTAATGAGTCTTTGACTAAACAGCCACGGTTCCCACATGCTCCAGCCTTGACACACACACACATCCTTGTACACCCATGTGCCTGCTCCCAGTTGAGCTGAGTTTGCCCATTCCCCACTTTGGGATTTGTGTCGGCGAGGCAGCACCTCCCTGGGGAGCCCTGCGTGTGACAGGGGGCTTTATACCTGCACAGAGAGACAGACATGGCCTCAAACAATCCATCCTGTGAATGGGATGGGCTGTAAGCTCTTTGCCCCCTGTCCTCCCACCCCCTGGCTGGTTTAAAGTGCATCTCCAGGAGCGTGGATTCCTGTGGGCAGCGCTGCCCACGGCGAGGACCCGAGCGAGCGCTGAGCCGAGCACCCGGTGCTGAATTACTGTCTGGAATGCCACTGGCTGCCAGATCCTTGATAGCTTGTTTTTAATGAAGATTCCTCCTGTAATTCCTAGAATATCTTGCAGTGCAAAAAAAAATGAGCGGTGTGTGTATTTTGCTGTGGGYTGAATTTTTTCCTGCTCTTCACAGTTCCCTCCGTGAACAGAGAGGAGGAGGAGGAGGGGGAAGCAGCTGACTGCTTTTTTTATTTTTTGTTGTTGTTTTTGTTTTTCTACTTGACTTCTGTGAAATATGTGGCGATCAATCGCTCGCGACTAACAAAATGTTTTTGTTTCTCTTTGCAAAAGCATATGGGAGCTGCAGGAAAAGCATATGGGCGTTTTTAGGAAAACATATTGGTGAATGGACAAATTATAGTGGTGCCAATATGTTTTGGATGTCTGGCTAGACCACTACTRCTACCACACTTGCTGGCATGCAGACACATCCACAAGATTTGCAGCATGTGAGTGGTGTGTGGCTGCTCCTGGGGAAAGGCAGGCTGTGCTGGGTCAGCCCCTGTTGGATCCGTGCTGTGATCCATCGTTGGGGTGCGTGACAGCCTCATCATGTCCTGGGGTGGGCCTGGGGCTCGTGTCTATGGCAGCAGATCCATTCTGTCGGTAGCTGAGCCCAGAGCTCCACTTGCAGCTGGCTGCAAGCAATGATAATGGTAACCAGTTTTCTCTCTGCTGAGCAGAACACCTGAGCTTCTTGCAAACAGCCAGGCAGCCTCTGGTTTTCCTCTGCTGCTCTAGCAAGATCTTTATGTGTTACCATGGGCTATTATTTTAATTTCTCCATCAAGTGGTTTGCTTTTGAGGAAATGCAGAACATATGTATTGTTTCTGATCCCARTCCTCTTGGCCCTGATACTGGTGGTCCAGGGGAAGGGATCCATGAGCAGGGAGGAGCTTGGCAGGGAGCAGTAAGGGGATGAGGTGCTCTTGGTGGGTTCTGGTGGCACACAGCATCCCTACAGTGTGAGCCCTGCTGTGGACCCCAGTCCTGTAGCTCTGATGTGCAGCCCTTCCTGCCCCTTCCTTCCCTGCTGCCTCTGTCTGGGATGGGCATGGCCATGCTGGGCTGCAGAAGAGGGCAAAATGTGGCCAAAGATTGAGGGGATAAACAAGAAGCACATTTGGCCAGTCATTTGGATGTTGTGTTGTTTATCTCGGTTATGAACCTGCACTCAGATATTCTGAGTGGTAATTGGGCACCTTTTAGTGCTCTCCTGCTTATGCCAGCTTCAGGATGATTTGCTGGTGAGTAATTTTACATTATTTAATGTAGCCACTTTCCTTATAGCTCTTTTGTWCTGTGAGACAATTCTCTATTTTATTATGCAAACAGTACATTAAGATCCTTGTGGGCCTAAGTTCCCAACAGTGCTGGAGATGATGGCAGAGGAGTAGGTTATTTCAGAAATCATGGTTTTCTCCTCTAGAAGCTTTCTTGGAGTTCTGCTTTAACTGCTTTTGGTATTATACATGCTTTTAAAAAAAAAAAAAAGCTAAAAAAATCCAGTACTTCCTAAATGTTATAGAGCTCAAAAAATACACTGTATGCCTTGTCACAATATTTAATACAGAGTGCTATTTACAGTAATGAATCAAAATGTCAGTTTTTAAAATATGAACTGTCAGAGTGTTCCTACTTTGCAGAAAACTTTGATGTGACAGTTTGTTAATCATATGACTATTACATCAAATGTGTCTAAGAGTACTTTTGCTCAACAAAGTCTTTTTTTATTCTTTTCCCCTCCCCTTTCCCTGTTAATTCTGGCAGGGTTGTTTGACTGAATGCACTCTGATTAGAGGTCGGAGGAATCCAGGGCTGAATGCTTTTGTTTAAGGGCAGAAGGGACGTGTCAGGGTCTGTGTCCTTGCTGGCCATGGTCACCTGCTCTTAGGTGCAGCCTGGTTTGGATTCTCTCTCCCCTGCTGAGTGCAGGGCTCAGGYACAGCACTGGTGGGGCAGTGCTGGTGCCTCTGGGGTGACTCTGCATTTGGGGCAGCTGGGGTGAAACTGTCTCTTGAGTAATCAAAAGCTGAATTGTACAGTAGCATTTCTAATCCCCATAGCTTTAAGATGAAGMCACGAATAAAATAAGGAATTTGAGGCTGTCTGTGCATCCTGAGCTGAAGGGCTGSTTGTGCAGGGCAGGGCTGGTGTTGCTTCTTGAGGGGGAGGTGGGAGCTGGGGATGCCAAGGTCCTCCCCCAGTGCCTTTGATTACTCTGGACTCAGGTCAAGTTTTGGTTTTGGGCCTTGAACTCCCTTGCATTAATTTAGACCGGGGTGCTTTCCTTTTTTATTATTCTTTTGTTTGCTTATCTGCAAAATGGGAGTAATTAATTGATATTAGTTAACTCGAAAGTCTCCTAAAAGCCGATTAGTCAAACAACTGCACTTCTGGTGAAGACAAGGGAGAGCTTATGTAGATAATTGTGCTTTAGAAAACAGCCTGTGGAAGGAGCAGAGGGTTCAGCATGCTAATGTGAGGACTGGAGGCCAGAGAGGAGTCCCAGGTGTAGCAGARTCGTGTACCTCTGCCCAGAATGTCTTTGTGTCACATTGCCCGAGGCTTCAGATGGATTCTTATTGCTTGTCAGAACTCTCAGTTACCATTGCGTAGGTCTTACAAGTGCAATATTTCTGAGYTGGAGTTGGCCCAGCACAGCTATGGGAATAGGAGGAGTCTAAAAAAGAAAAGCTGTGTGTCAGCAGTCCAGAAAAGAGGAGCGTGGGCAGTGCAAGACAGTAAATCTTAGAAGCATAAAATCATAGAAAGGTTTGGGTTGGAAAGGAACTTTGAAGACCCTTTAGTGTGAGCTCCCCTGCCATGGGCAGGGACACCTCCCATCATTCCAGGTTGCTCCRAGCCCCATCTGACCTGTTTTGAACACTTCCAGGAATGGAGCATCTACAGCTTCTCTGGGCAACTTGTCCGGTGTCTTATCTTAAAAAAAAAAAAAACATTGTTTCTAAGGCCAAATCAGATGGTCTTGAGTGTGGGGTGTTTCTGGGGGCTTGATAAACTTGGAATTACAGATGGGCATGTCTGTTAAACAACAACCTTGACTCTTTCACTAATGTTACCGAGGAGATGATAAGAACTTGTTTTCAGGGGTGTGGTCACATATTTAAGTGCACTTTTGAGCAGCACATCAGCCAGCTCTGGTGTGTGGAAGGCCAGGTAAGGGCACTGCACACATCTGAAGCCCGGCACGCTGAGACCCTCTGGGTCTCACCACTGGAAAGATATTTGGGAAGGTGAGGGCAGTGCTGCAGCATTGGTGACATGAAAATCCTGCTGATGGAGGAGGCGAGGAAAAAACAGAGGGGGAGAAAGCAGGGGAAAGAGCTGGAGGGTGAATGAGGCGATGACAGCAGGAGGCTTTGCTGGTGTTGGTGCCTGCTGTGGATCACCAGGAAGCCTGAGAGAAGCTGTGGGGTGATGACCCAGTCCCAAAAGGGCTTTTACACAAACACAGGGGTGCAGAGGGGCTGCCAGCAGYGAGGGCCACTGGCAAGGTGTGTGTGAAGGTGTCGCTTTTCAACCCATGTCTTCATCACGTCCATCAGGCCAGCGCTGTGGCATTCCCTCGTCCCACGGACGAGCATTGATTATTGCTCAATTTTCATTTTAGACGAACCACATTGTTAGTGTGATGATTTTCTTTTATTATCGTTAGTGCAATGGATGGAAAAGGAGCTCTAACAGATGTATGATTAGCAGGGCATGAAATTAAAAATGTTTGTGTACAAGGAAAAGGTTGTTTGCCACCAATTCYKCAATTGAAAATGAAGAGRTATTAAGATTGGCYGTGCGATTCTGCAGCAGGCCCTCAYTCCCTTTTCATCCCTTCCCAGCAGTGTTGGCTGGAAAGTAACAATATTTTTAATGTTTCTTCTATTAAAAAARTAATGACACAACTGAAAAGTCAGTACCTGCRTCTGGAGGCAGATTATTTAAAGATGTTGTTCTCCTGCTCTGGCAYTGATGGAGTCAACTCAAGAAAATATTTTGACTGATGTTTAAGCCCCACTGATTAGGCCAAATTGAATATTTTATATCAAAATTCATTTGGGTGGAAAATAAGGTTCTGATTGAATAATTCTGAGTGTGGGCGTGTACCTKGGTGAGTAGTACTTGTTGCCAAAATGTTGAAAAATTAATATTTGGAGTTGCTGCTGCAGCAGCATCTGCAGGGGGGTGCAGGTTGGTATGTGGGTCACTTCTTTCCCTCTCTTTGTGGGTCTTCTAGTGGTTTTGCACAGGAATGTTTTCAGGCTCTGGTAGAAAGCCATCAAAACTTAGATTTTTGTCTTAAAAGTGTGGGGGTTTATMCCCATAGAAAATACCTGTCCTTCTTTATTTTTTTCCCCCTATGATAATGATTTTTTTAGTTTGAGAAAATGATCTTTTTTCTTAGGAGCTTTACCTGTGATGCACAATTCTCAGGTACAGCTGTTATTCCTTGATTTTTAAAAAATATCAGAGAGTTATACAATATGCTGAGTTGGAAGGGTGGATCAGGACCATTGTATCCAGGTCCTGGCCCTGTGCAGGACACCCTGAGAATCACACTATGAGAGTACCAGGTAGTGAATTTTAAAAGAGCGATGTTAAGAAGTTTGCATCAGAAACATTTTATTTGTGAGATAAACCTGATCCTACCTAGGGCTGAAAATTGCCCAGGTACTGTGAATTTCTCACCTATCTCATTCCATTCATTTTGTCCTCTAAAACCTCTGTGGCCAAGTTTGAGGCTGACACTGGTTGAAGTCTGTGGGGCTGCTCCTGTGCAAAGTTTCACTTGGGTGAGTGTTTGCAGGACCCAGACCTGAGGCATCATCGTGATGGATTCTGCCCCCTGAGCCTGGATGGCATTGAGCAGAAAATAGGAAGAGGGCTAAGAGATTGTTCCTGCGCTCTGGGAACAATTGAGACAGAAAATTGCTTCCAGGATTTCTTCACTTTTCCACAGAGAATAATCAGCCTGTGTAATTCCCTGCCACAGGAAATACTGCCTGAATCTGTTACTCAAAGACAGCAAGCAAAGTTCAGATAGCAGCCTGAATACCAAAGGTGCTGTAGAGCAGGCACTGTCCCTTACTAGGATGTGGTGTGGTGTCATTTTTTTGCTGTATATGTTATGGGATGTCACAATGGTGCAACTGATATGACAGATAATTGAATAAATGTTTATACAGCCAGCGTGTTCTGGTGCACAGTTAGACTTCAGTGCCCTAAACATGAAGACAGGTTCTTATGCTGAGGTTGTGAATGGAATTTGGCTGAGCCTGGTGCTCAGGTTCTACACCTGAGATTAGAGCAATTCCTGTGAGCTGATGGGTGTCTGGTAATTTCAGTCCTGCTCTCGTCTCTTTTTAATCTTTGCTTCATTAACGTATGCAAATCACTTCTTCTGCATCTTTATTTGTTAATCTGGAGGATGGGGCAGCACTTGGGCTACTTGCTGGAATTTGTGTTATGTTTCCAATAAGGCCTTTCAACCATGTGTTTTGTTCCAACATTTAGGGGAAATTATTTAAATTTTTTGAGTTAGCATAGTTGTGGCCAAATCACTGCGTGAGCATTATACCTGCTAGGCACTGMAATTTGATTCCTAAATTTCCATTAGCGGGTCATACTGGGCCAGAGGATCTTGAATCACTAGAATAGAAAGAAAAAACAGAATGGAGTTGGTGTTTGGTTATAGGCTCTGGATGTCATTGTTCCTGACTGTTCATCTGGGTAATGTTTGCTTTTGTGTAGTATTTGTCTGTGTCTGTGCTTCTGTGCACATGGGGARAAGGAGGACAAATATCACTGGGGTGGATTAGCATTAAAAAATAGTTAACTGATCAAAGCCATAAAGCTTGTCCAAGTGAATTCTTCAGAGAAATAGTTTTGAATTTCCTAAGCAGCCGCAGGCCATAAAAGCGAAGCACTATCGTTCAGAGATGCAAAAAATCCCCTTCTGTTGGAATGTTGGACCTATTTGTTCCCTTTTAGGAGGTGATTCAAAATGTTTTCTTAATTTTCTTCGGAACACTGTTATCCACACTTCTGCTCACTGTTATCCATCATGATCTTTTGCCAGCTGATCCCCTCAGTTTTAACCCTCCACTGAAATCTGTATATCTGTAGTTAGAATTTTGGATCCCTTTTGGCTCTGTGCACTTTATGGTGGGACAGGTCTTACAGAGCATGCCTTGCCTCTGCATTCAAAACGTTGTAAAGGAGTGGCTAAATGTTGTCCCCAGTGCCTTGGAGGTGACAGAAGGTGGGGTGCATGTGGAGAGTGATGCCTGGAAAGGCTTTTCATGTGTCCTGAAGGGATGGCAGGGGAACCCTGCTCCTGGTGCCACATTCTGTCCTATTATTGATGCTGTCCTATCAGGAGCACCAGCCCCACCAGGTCTGCAGAGCAGGTGGGACAAAGCAGGAGGGAATTTTCATTTCTCTCACATCGAGGAAAAGAAAGTGCATTTTCTGAATGCTCAAAGTTATTGAAGGCTCATACTGAAGGTTAAGCAACCAGCCTCTGGGAATTGGGCACATAAATTTGCTTTATGCTTATGAAAGTCTCTTTCAGAGTGTTTTGCTTTGTCACTTCTCCTTAAGATGTACAAAGGAATGAAGTGCTGGTGTATGGTCCGTACACGGGGTTATTGGGATGGCACGRTCATTAATAGGAATGAAAATTATACCGTGGTGGCTCAGAGCTTGCCAAGAAAAAGAGAAAGAAAAAACTCTCAGAAGACACGAAGTAGCTGGAAGTGCCTGTGGCCCTGCAAGGACTCAGCTGTCCTTTTCAGTCCCAGTTTTCTATTATTGAAAATATTTTGCTTCCTAATACCTACTAGCTTTTTAACACTGCTTAATTATATGCACACCTCCCCAAAAGAAAGCCACGCATATTTTTCTGCTCTTGTAAATGTTCAGCTTTAGAGCCCCCAGGGAGGGTGTTAATGGCCATGTCCCAGCTGCCTTTCAGGCAGAGAATTCCACTTTTACTTTCCTTCTGAAACTTGGAGTTTCATTCTTCAGATAACCAAATTTTAATATAACCACATTTGAAATGCATGTATATATCTATATCTGTATCAAATTAATTAATTTTTTTAATGCTGAGTCCTCAGTATATTCTGATGGAAACTGAGGTCATCCTTGTAACAGGTGGGCAATGAATGGAGGGCAAAGTTGTGTCTGAGGCACAGGACTGCAGATTTTGGGAAGGGATTAGATGTTTGTACAAGTGTGGGCATGGCATTCATGTGTGCCATGTATACACACCCTTGGTTTCTGTGGTAGAGATAATTTACACACAAAGYAGGGCCATTTTCTAGGGTGAAATCATCAGTGGTCAGCTCCTGAAGCAATAGAGAGGTGCATCCATATACAGGGTGGTGCAAAATAAATGGGAATTTCATCCTTCTCCTCCAGGATTGTACTTTGGCCTCTTGTACACGCCACAGGCTGTCCTCAGATGGGAGCAGTGCTCAGCTATTGATAATATGAGGAGAAATTGAATCTGAAGCCCAGGGCCCTTCTGCACAGGGAAACCATTGCGAAACAAAGCCAGGGTGTGAATTTAAAGTGCAATAGCTGTTCCGAGCGTACTTCTCATGTGGGCAGTCTAATTCTGCTCAGAGAGGGCCTTTGTGCGGTTCTGCTTCATCCCCTGCCAAAGGCACTCTCAGTGCAGAAAGAAGAATGCCCACACAGGGAGCGGATAGCTTTTCCAGGCTATTTCACCATGCTGAGCAGTCCCAGGAGATGCCATGTTTTCATGTCCCCGTGAATGTTGCAGGAGCTTGCCCTTCATTCAGCTCACTGTCCACTCAAGCTTTCACGGGAGATCTTTGTGGAGAGTGCGTGGCACAGTTGTTGTCTTCTGGACCCTGCCAGGTGCAGCRTGCAGCACTCACCTGTCTGAAATTTTGGGGCTGATCTCGGGGATCCTTGAGGTCTTGGTCTTGCCTGAGTGTTCCTGTTGTTGCAGTTTTGGGTTCTCCATGAGGTCCATGACCTCTCATGGTGTTTCCAGGCTTCTGAAGAGCCCTCCTGTGAGAATGTGCCTATGTTCGTGTGCTGTTCCTTTTCCTGTGAAACTGCCTAGCAAACCTGTGCACTGGGTAGGATTGTTATCTGGGTGCTGTTGAACAGGGGAAAAAAAAAGCCCATCTGTTCTACAAAGASGCAGTGTAAAGAGCAGGCTCTGTGACTAAATAAATTCACATCTGTTTAGCAGAACCATCAAATGGCGAGCAGAGGGGCCTAATGTGAATCACATGTTGAAACCACAAGTATGAGTGAGATGAGCTGCAAAAGAGAGAGCCTGGAAGTGTTGATCCATATGAGCAACTGTTGGTTTCTCTCCTTATTCTTTCCCTCTACCAGTTTCCTGAGCTAATGATGCRGAATCAAAAAATCAGAGATGTGCACATGCCTGTGCATACTTATTTGTGCAAGTTTGTATTCATTGCATGATTAATTAACTTTCCTACRTAATTTTGAGCCATTGGAGCATAACTTCAACTGGAAGGGCTCTGGATGGTGGGGGAGCTGCAGAGGAGGGACAGTGGGGCTGACATGAGGAGAGCAGGTGAAGCTGTTCCCTTGTGGAGGTGYTTCACAAAAAATGGCCCTGGGGTGGCTTGTTTTAAGAAGGGATTTGATTTGGAAGTGATTCTTTGGGATTAAGTGTCCAGCAGTGTCAYCTCAAGGAACCTGATGGAGCAATCTAGAAGCTTCGAAGGGCAGGTTATGCCTTTGTGTGCCCAAGCTAATTTCCAAATAGTTACCTGTGTGCCAGTCCTAACAGACGGCATCTTTCCACGGATCAATGGAATTTGTTGCTTAGGTTTTCCCCTCAGTGTTTTAAGCCCTGCAGAAACAAAAGGCAGCTCAAGTTTCTGTATTGGTTGCATTTGCAGTTTATTTTTCTCCTGTGCCAAGAACATATCAATACMATTTCAAAACGCTGTTTTTTGTGACTTGAGGCAGCAGTTTCTAACTTAAAAACAAGAAAGCTTTGGGGAGGTACACACAACTCAGGTGCCTCAGTGAAGGTTATTTGAGTGGTCTCCATAGCCCCTTAGGAGTGTCCATGCAGAGCAGCAAGCATCTTCTCTCCCACAGGACCTCGTGAAGAGAAACAAGCAATGTTTTTAATCTCAAATGTGGTTTCTTGATGCTGCCTTGCCTTTTGTCCCAGATATTTCGCAGCAAACGAGGCCAAACTTGCGGAAACAAAGAGTGGTGGAAGATGGGCTGTTAGACCTGATTTGCACAGATCCTGCTCTCCTGCAGCTCAGCCTGATCTCAGAGCTGACACAGAGCTCACCTGGGGTGTGAGCTCTGCAGGAGCTGCTGCAGGTAATGAAGCACTTAAGGGCTGATGTGTTGAAGGTCCCCGAGGAATGATTAAGGTGTTGGCAGCTCTGTTACTTTGAAAGAGAAATATGTGCGTTACGCAGCAGAGGCACGCTGAAATGCCTTTCAGACGGTCGCTTGGTTGTGTGTGGGAACACGCTTTGCCTCAGACCTGTGAGATAGTGCTAGCAACTATTGAAGGGCATTTGATAAATGGAGCTGTGTGTGCAYTTAGCAGCTGCAGGGCCCAGCTGCCCGCCCTAGCACAGCTCCAAAGCCAGTTATTGCCAGCAGGGGCTAAAATGTAGCASCATATAAATATCTCTGGATATATTAAAAGTTTGGTTCTTCCTTCTATCCGAAAGTACCCTCTGCTCATGATTAATTTCTTCTCTTCCATCACCCTCTGCCAGTCTTTTCTGAGAAGGTGCAGTGAAGGTAAAAGAGCGTTGGAATGTTTTCCTGGAGAATGTCAGATTTGAGCTGTTTCACATCTAGGGAACTGTTGTAGCCAGTCTAGTATGAAAACACTTCTGTCACAACTGAACTTCCTACTGATTTCTGGAAAGGGGAACAAATGATTAATTTGTGGGGTTGAAAACAGAAGGCAGCAATGCGAAGGTGGAGCGATCAGAGTCAGCTTTTTAGTAGGATGAGCTTGTTTAGCAAACTTGCAAGGCCGGTGTGGATGCGTGGCTGGGTTAACTTCATTTTTGCTCCTGTGGTTTGCACCAGCTGGGGAATTATCTCCCAGAGCTTTGCATGTCACTGTTCTTGAATGAACAGATACTGAGTTAAAAGGGAAGAGCAGCAGTTTCTTGGGCTGGTGCTTGGTGCTTTTATGAGTTTCAAAGTAGAATTGAAAATCAAATCTCAAGCACTTGTCTTCTGTCACAGGTTTCTATTCAGAGCAGAASTAATGCCCTATGGATACTAAACCAGAGTTTTATCTTCATGCACTCCAGAGTGTCATGATCAGCCTTGTCTTTGCTTTTAATATTTCTCTTCACCCATTTCCTTCTCTTCCAGAATCCCCCTTCTTTGAACAGGTGTCTTCTTAATGAGCTGTATGCATTTTTATTGAAAATAGCATAAGGTTAGCTGACACCAGCCTGTGGCCTACCCTCCTATCCATGTGGCCCTGGCCATTGTGGAGMTCCTCCAGCTTAGGCACTGTCTCAAAATATGCCTTTTATTTTCCTTCATTTTTTAACAAAAGGATGTAAAGCAGGCAGTGAACACCCAGTTAAATATGAGTCTAGTGTGTGCTGTGATTGTCAGTAAAGCACACTGGAATGGGGCTGCTTCAGGAGGAGCCTGTAGACTGAGATGAGTTATTGCTCACCTTTCCTCCCCACTGGTGAGGCCATTATCCAGTCTTGAGTCCCTCAGTTGAAATGGGATGTTGAAGAGGTGGAGAGAATCCAGTGGAGGGTCAGTCAGGGGCTGAGAGCACATGGCCTACAAGATGAAGCTGAGAGAGCTTTGGCTTMTGTTCCATTTYCCTGATGGAAAGGAGGCAAAGGAGAGATCCAGTGGCAGCCTGTGACTACTGCCAGGGACCTTCTGAACATGACAGAGCCAAATGCTTCTGTCCAGATGGCAAAACAAAGTGCTGTGAGCATGCATAATAGATTGGGAGATTCAGCTGGAGAGCTGGAAAAGCATTTTCATTGGGAAAGTAGTGTAACACTAGTACAAGTCACCAGGTAGCAAGGGATTCTTAATTTTGGAGGTTTTCCAGGACAAAGCCACAGCAAGCCCTGACCTAGCATTGGTGATAGTTCAGTCTCCTGCTAAAAGCAGGGCTTGGTAGCCTGCAGAGATCCTCTATACTTCGTTACAGTACTGCAGGCTTTCTGCTTCTTTAAGGAGGAAGCAATTGAATCTTTATTTTTGCTTTGTGTTACAGAAGGGAGACAAGAAGAAATTGGAATGGTCATGTCTTGATGATGTCAAGTCACCTGTTGTCGTGAAACTCAGAAACATGTAGTCTTTTTCCTGACTATTTATACAGAAGGGTTTGTGTACTTCCTTTCTTACAGTTTTCATGTACTCAAATATATTTCCTCCATTAGCAATCTCCCTGCAGCATCAATTTCCAGTCATCTGGCAGCAATTGCTCTTCTGTTTTTTAAGATACAGTATTTTCCATAGGAAAAAGGCTATTTCCCCTGATTATTTACAAAGCGCTGTGTGCTGAGCTGCCAAAACCAAGACACAGGTTGGTGMAGTGCTCAGGAGGGAGAACTCATCCAGGGATTTGTCATACTTGAAGCTGTGACTTCTAGGATTGCTTGGGATCTGAGGGAAGAAAAGTTAAATGGATCAGGTGGGACGAATCAGGGATTAAGGATTTTGATCCTGGACACAGTTCCTGCCCATTAATTGATTTAATTGCTTGATTTTTCGGCAGTACAGTGTCAAAGTCTATATTCTACTCCAGCTCTACTCCAGCTCCATGAGGTGTCAATAAAAGTTATGGTGGTGCTGGACCCACACGCACTTCCTGAGTGGGGCCTATGCTGTGCCCGTGTTCTGGGCTGCAGCTCCTTTTCCATTCACAGAAATCCTCTTGATGGCTTGGGGTTCAGACTGCCAGTAGCAGATTTGTTTTCTTCCAGGGAGGGCAGCATGTGGCTYTTCCTGCAACCACAGCTATTTTAGAGGAGGAGTGAAGTGCAGGGAACCCCATCATAAATAGAAACCCCACCTACACCCACGCCAGCCTTGCTGGGTAGGCCCTCAAGCTCAGCACTGTTTCCTTGTTCGCTCCATCAGCTTCCCACTGAGCTCAGATCCCTGCTGTTTCTCCCCAGGCTCTGCCACACACACAGCGCTCTGCAAAGCTAATACAATTATCTGTGTGTCAATATGCTGCCACGGTCCCATTTGGTCCCACTGGGTCTTGTTGATATCTCACAGCTGAGTGGAATGTTAGTTCTGCACTGCTCCTCCTTGTTTACAGCCAGCATCAGCATCCAAAGTACCTGAGTTTGTTCCAACAGCCTTAACTTTGCCATTTCTCTTTGTCCTGTTTTCTTTTTTCTTGAGTGAGACTCTGATTTCAGTACATCTCCATCAGTGGGGGAGTCCAGTCCCTTAATATTTTTATTTGATGGATAAGCTCTGTGTTGCTTGGCAGTCCCTTGCTGAAGTAGGAAGCCAAGTACTGAGCTGTGCTATAGGCAAGACATTGAATATGGGCACAGAAAGAATAAAGGCAGCTTTTTTTGGCAGAAACGTCTTGAAAATAAATTGTATGCAGGAGAATAGTATTTGTGTAAGGGAGCTCATGGTCTGGGCACCCAGAATAGCTTTTCTGCATCATTCCTGTTTTTGCTRTCTCTATTAATATATTTCCTCTCTTATTTTATATACAACTTCTGAAACATCTTTCTCAAACTTTTCTTYGTGGTGCAGCAATATCCTCACAAACTTGTTGGTCAAGTTATCAGGGAAAGAGGCTATGACAATTGGAAGAAATTTGACYGGCTCAGAGCTGCCTCCTGGCTCATGACCTTAGATTCAGCCATAAACTGTATTTGAGTAAGCCRGCAGGTCTACCTCCTCCATTGCAATTGCCTTGGGGTTTGTTTTGAGGCCTTGGATTGATGTTTTATCCAATATGATTATGTTTGGAGTAYCTGAGGATTGTCTCATGCCACAGAAGTCAAGAATCAGCTTGCTCTCTGGTGAAATTGTAATGYAATCATTAGAGTTGTATTAGATTAGATAGATATATCTATCTCCAGGGARCCAGTACCATCCCTTTGTTTCAGTTCACATGGACCAGTCAAGTTCAATTTATTGGGATTTTAAAGCCTAGTTTGTCATCTGACACCAGGATGTGACATGGCTGTAAAAGGAAGATCTCATTCATCAGCTTTTATGCATGTGTTTTGCAGCAGCTGCCAAATTCAAATAGCCAGCATCTAATCCCAGAACTCCTAATGGAATTATATTGGGGAAGAAAAGAAGTTTTATCTTTAGTTTGCCCTTCTACCTTTTCCACTACTGAAGCTGATACATGAGAAATGAGCTAAKAKGGAAACCTAAGGRTGGGTTCTTGGTTGATATAAAAATKGTCCCAACAGCAGGGTTTTGGAGTAAGGATGATTGTGACAGTGGGATGGTATCTGATGAACTATTTTCATGATGACATTAACCTCTGTGGAGCATCTTTGTAACAGAGAGACTGTTCTTTACTGTCCCATCTTTGCAATCTTCTCTACAAACTTGCTGCCTTCCTTCTGTCTCTCAGTAATGCTGTAGAAGTTGTAGTGACTTAAATGTGTACAGCAAAAGCCACATCCCAAACTGGTATGGATCTGCTGAAAAATTAATCAACTATGGATGCTGCTAGGAAAAAAAAAAAAGTTATTTTCCAGATATTGGTTATTTACTCAAAAGAACAGGCACAAGGTCTGTTTATTTGCAAACCACTGCAACTAGAGAATAAGGAATATATTCTTAAGTCAGGTCTTCTGGAGGATCCCATGAAAGTTTGAAGCTGTTAACGCCAGAACAAAATATTACCACACTATATTCTTCGAGGAATAATTCATCAGTGCTCTAACTAGGTTTCTGTCTCCTTTAATTCCTCTGATTACATTAGTGACATCCCACAGCAGGAAATAGGTGAATGCTCTCAGTCCTGTTTAACTGAAGAAGTGACTTTGATTTCATTTACTTATTTATTTATTTTACTTTGAGGGAATTGGGATGAAGATACAAAACCTTGCCTTATCCAGGCAATCCAAAGAAACTCTGGATCTGAGGGGAAGAGGCAAAATTAAATGTCTGTGAAAGGCTACAGCAAAGCATCAGGAAATGTCCATAAACCATGTAAAATGTGTGCAAGCAAAGAGCCCTGATCTTGGGAAGATATTTGCCTCAAGGACTCAGAGTCCACATGCATGGGGTTTGCCTAGGGTTAGGAGGGCATTCACTGGAGAGTGATATTGTTTTCCATTCCTCTTCATCACTTCTTGAAGCCTCTTGGTGGCTCAGCTGACTCTTAGAGTGTCACTGCTCACTGGTGATAGAGGTCAGTGACGTGCAAAGGATTCCCAGTGCTCAGAGTTGTTCCTGAAGCTTTGCAGTTTGGAGTCAATTTGCTGCTGGGGGTGTTTGAGGAGGAGCTTTTTTGAGCTGGTTAATATTACAGGACTTAAATTCGGAGAGATGTTGTGCAGATCAGCAATGATTAAGGCAGTTCCGAAGGACTCCCAATTCCCCAAATCACATAATTTGCCATATGATGTAAAATTGATGAGAGTAAGTAGTACCATATGGGAAAGGCATCCCAGGAGAGCTTGTGAGTAACTATGGCGCTTCCTATGTTTGGTTAAAAACCTCTAATGAGTCCAGAATTTTGACATTGTACCCTCTTTTGAAGGCCACAAGAAGTAGGAGAGCTTTGACTCTAGGGAAGTAGAAGCTAGGGGCCATCTGCCATAAATGGAGAAATAAATTCATTTAACCTTCAGAGGGGAACAGTGCCAAGAAAAACAAGAAGCTTTGGGAGCTTGTAAAGAGAAAATCTCTCTGGTCAGCCTCAGTTACTGCATTTGACTAATTAGTGGACTGGAGGTGATGAGGACAAAGCAAAGAACTGTATTTTTGCMGGGCATTTGAGGCTTGTGATTTGGRGAATTTCAGGCAGAAAAATGAACACAAATTGGCTTAGAGTAGAAACATCCAGACATGTAAGTTGCCCTTCTAACAGAAAGGGACAATGAGTGGCACGAGTTTTGCATTGTGAAGGATGTCCCCTTGGTTTAGTTCTAGAGCTGATCTTTAAAATTCTGTTGGAAGTTGATGTAAAGTCAAAAGTTTTCCCTTTGTGTTCTTTTACATGGATGGAAGAGAAGAGAGTGGGGATGATGCAGTTTGCCTTTCTGCACTCAGAGACAAACTKGGGCTRTCAAGAGAAGGTGATGCTTGTATTWTGCATCAGAGAAAAGTCCCAACACAGCTTTCAGTTGCATCTACTGTCACCAAACAAGATCCTAATTCCGTGTGTCTGGTCAGTCTCTTGGCCTCAGGAGTGGTGGCTCACTGTGCATGGGTGATRCTGAGACAGAACATCACAGACCTACATCAAACCAGTGAATTTAGGAAGGCGTGGGATGGAAGGCACAGCAGACTGTCTGGAAGCACAGACGGTTGTTGCTCATTTTTTGTTAAATACTGTTGCTACCCGCTACGAAGCATTAGCTTAATTAACTCAGGCACAAAATCTTCTGTCTTGGCGAAGTCCGTCAACATCCAAGGAGTATTGGTCCATGTTACAAATATGAAAATGAAATGAAGATTTATTTGGGTACAGGCTAATCACAGAAAAGTGATCCAGTCTGTCTCAGAGATGAGTGTGCTAACAATTTTAAAAGTAGACAAATTGGTAYTCTACCCTTCCATTGCTTATCAGATGTGAGGCTAAATTGACTTGGAACCCTCAYTGTTTTACCTTTGCTTCTCAAAGGTGAATGACATCCTGTAATTAAAAGCAAAAACAAGCTCTTATGCCCACACATTTGAAAAAAGAAAAAAGGCAGCGGAAAAACCTTGTCAGGCTGTTATTACTGCRTGGTATTATCTGCTATTGATATTCCTGGTCTGACATTTTTAGATAATGCGGTCTCAGCTTGGGATTCGTGGATTCCAGTTCCTCTGCTGTGGTGTATTCTTTCATGGTTAGAATTTTCTGAACTTAYAGCATTAAGATTGTCCTAATGATAGAAGCAGAGCACACTGTTTGCCTTATTTATGCAGCGTGATTTCACTCTTTGCTCTTAATGCTATTTATCATGGTTAGTCTGGTCTTATCCTCTGCTTCCAAAAGTAGGTGATGACTAATGCTTCCAGGGAAGGAAGGATATCAGAACCTCAGGCRTCCACAGCTGATTTCAGTCAGGTTTTTGTTTTTGATATTATTCATCACTTTACCTCTTCTATTTTAAGTTACTATTCTTGAAAAATTGGTCTTACGCTATCAGGCACCATTTCATAAAAGGTAGCTGAAAAATTGAAGAGAGTTCAGAGTAAACATACATGAAAGAATCAAGAGAAGTCTACCCTTTACAGGGAGTTTAATTGATACTTAATTTATATGCTTTGGTTTGATTTAAGCAATGATCTGGCTGCGTTCTGAAAGGATCTACATAAGGAAGAGAGGCAGGTCTGTAATGCAAATGACAGAAGCATAACAAAATGCAATGGTTGGAAGTGGTGCAGGCTAAATTTTAAGCCAGACATAAAGGAGAAGCTGTAATTATGGTGCTTAATTGCTTGTCCAAACAATTTACCTAATGGTGTGTTGGGTTCTCCAACACTTGCATTATTTCAGTTGAGGCTACGTGTGCTTTATAATAAATATTTTTTAGCTCAGCAGAAGCTTTGTGGAGCAGTATTTGGGGACGGTTCAGGGTTAGTCGAGATGGTCAAGGAGAAAGGYTCTCAAAGCAGTGACATAAAGAAAATTTAAGGGAATTTTTCGAGGATGGGGCAGTGAATTTGGGAAGGAGGTATTGCCAYTGGTCAGTGAGTAAGGAGTCACAGGAAAATCTCATAGCAGTCAGATCAGGAATGGAGGTGTGAGTTACTGCTGACCAAGGATGGCTGTGGGAGGGTGGCAGGCAGACCTGCAGAAGGCTTCAGCAGGGACAGGGGGAGTGTGGCAGTGACAGGGAGGCAAGAGGTGGCTCTCCCTGTGCGAGGATTTCTAGGGACACAGTCTCTGCTGACAAAGGTTTTTACAGCCTTGCTGCTTTAACTGTTGTAGGGTTAGAATCAGGTATTCAGATTTGCCAGGACAGGACTCATTGAATGCAAACAGTGCCTGAAGAATTATTTGCTGGAGTAGATGTGTGGGGGCAGCTGTAGATTTAATCTATACRTTAACTTTTCAGTGAAAAATAGCATTTAATGGAAGGAAATAGTTCAAAAGTGAAACGTGTATTTGCTGGCTGTGTTGCTGGCTAGCCAGAAAAACTCTGCTGTTACCTGTTGGGGGTTCTTGTCCAAGTGCAGGCACCACAACAACACACAGGCAGTGACATATGAAGAGTAAGTTTAGAGTAAGGTGATTAGTTACAWGCCCAGGTTTCCCTGTGCTGTTTTGATTACTTGTCCACATCACAAAATGTTCTGCTCCAAAGCAGCTTCTGATGGAAAACCGRGAAGTATTGCAGGGAGTGGAGAGGGAGTGCTGATGGCTTTGTCTGAATTAGGCAGGGTGCTCCACCACAGAGAATTCTGAGAGGTAGGGGCTGTGCTTGTCTGTAGGCCATTGTCTCTTACATTTTGGCCTTTTACCAGCTGACAAAATGTGAGGAAAATAGCAGCACACCCAGAAGTTTAGCTTCGGTGTTTAAGAAAGAAGTTAATTCATTTTCTTTTTCTATGATCTTGCAAAGTAGTTAGGCTAAATTTAATTGAGGCTGGGGAGCTGGGGCTGGAACAGATGAAGAAAAGGGAACTTGCTGAAAACACTGTCAGGGCACAGATAGCAAAAATGAGCGGCAGTAAATGCATAACAGAAAATGAGAGGGGGAGAAAGAGGAAGAGAAAAGGCTAACGGGGAAACAATTAAAAAACACCACCATGGCCAAAACAAAGGCGTTAGAGGTTAGCTGAGAGGGAGCTGTGTGCCAGCTTACAGTCAGCAGCTGAGTTACAGCACTGTGGTCTCCCTGCTCCCAGGCTGTCCATAGGAGCTTTTAAAACTCATTCATTGAAATTCTCTCATTGTCTTCAGCCGTCCCCAGTTCTGTGCAACCTGGCTACTGAAGCAGACATTCTTGGTGTGTGCATCACACAGCCCATCCCTGTCATCAGCCTAGCAGACCATGAGAGTTCAGTGGSACCAAGGCATTCTGCCTGGGAGGTGGTTAAGGAACATTCCAGAACAGGAATGGTGATAATCTAATCAGTACTGGGATTTCTTTTTTCTTTTGCTTTGAATCAGTACAGAGATAATGTTCAGGGTCTGAGGGTGCTTCATTGCAGCAGGATGCTCTTTCACATGAAATGTCAAGCCAGAGGCTGAAAACCTGTCGGAATTAAACTCCAGGATGCTTTTAGCAATGGACAAAGTACAGTCATCTTTGGATGTAATAACTCTGCAGAGTCCACATTTGTCCTGTTTAGATTGTAAGGCTGACTGCCCTCATTGCTTTCTGCTCTTAAAACCTAGACAGTTACCTGAGTTTTATTRCTGCTTTTACAGTTTTGAAGGATGCAGGAGGAGGAGGCAGCAGTGCAGGTGAATCTCAGTGCTGGAGTTCCAGTCATTTTCTGGGTCCATCAGGGCTGGTGTTGGTAGTGGGAAGTACCAAGCAGTGGGACTGTGGTTTGTGTACCCTCAGACCCCACCCGCTGGTTTCCTCTCCAGCSCTGTGGGGAGGACCTGCCTTTCACTTCTTGCTTTCAGAATGGTGCTCTGCACTCTTACTGTAGGGCTGGACAGCAGGTCTGGGAGGGGGGAAAGTCGTGTCCTTGTGGCTCAGCCTTGGATACATCTCTGGGCTGTTCCTGCCATGCTCCTGTCTGCCTTGTTTCCAGCCAGCTCATCATCTTCCTTTCACTGGTACTGGATTCCTAGTGCTACCACTTTGTAGTGGTAGGAATTGTGAAACCACTGTCTGCATGTCAAGCAGACTGCATGGCCAGGAAGAGACAAAAGTGTTGGGTCTGATGTTTGGCACTTGCCAGTTCCTCTCTCATGCAAGCAGTGATGGAGGAGGAAAATGACCAAAAATTGTCTACCTTGTAGTGTTGTGGCTAAAATAGAAATTACTCCTCAAGCAGAAAACATATTTCCTGAAGTAAATCTATTGTTTGTAATAAGACACGTGGATATCCATCAGTTTCAACAGTCATTGCTCTTAGCTGAAGGTACTGTCCCTGCACTGCCATGTGGAGACCTTGATCCTCTCACTGGCACTGATCCTTTTCCATGATCACAACAAATCTTCCTTGATTGGGTCACAGATGCCTGCTGGTTTTGGTAGCCTTCAGGGGTTCTGAGACCAAAGCAGTGCATGGGCAGAAGTGACAGTGCTCAAGAGCTCCAAAATTAGCATTAACTTTTGTCCGTGTGGGGTCTTCATTTCTCCGTCACATCTCAAATCCAGGACCATAGGACTGTCTGATGGTACAGCAGGACTGTCATTGCTACCTGGCGAGTGTGGTTTGTGTGTGGTGAAAAGCACTTGTTCCTTGCAGCGTACAGGATTTTTATGGGCAGCATTTTCAGCAGCATCTGAGCCCAGTTCTCAAAAGTGATGTAGGCTTTTAAGAGGCCAAAGCCAAGATTTTCATAAATAAGTAATGATTTGGGCTGCCTCTGTTTTTTGTTACACAAGTCAAAATGTCTAAAAGGAGCCTGGTTGTCAGCAGTTGTGGGATTCTGGCATTTTTTCAAAATTGACATGCTTTTAAAATGTCTTAAGTTGGGCATTCAGAAATGGAGGCATCAAGAATGATTAGCTGCTTTTGAAATCCGTTTTCTTAAAAGTCTGAATGAAAATCACTGGGGCATGGGGTCCTAAATGACATGTGAAAAAGTGCTAAAAGTGTATTTTGGAAGTGTGTCTGCCTATCTGTGACTAGACTTGTCCCCAGAGCACCTGCACTGTTGTACATTAATGCACTCAAAAAGGCCTAACAGGGAAAGGCAAATACATCACTACTGTGCAGAACGCAGGGTGGGATTGATGGGCTGCTTCAGGGTATCAACCTGTCTCTGCTCTGGTTTGGAGAGGAAAATAGCAKGGATTTTTGCAGGTACCAACAATAACCTGATCAGTAATTCTGACCTGCTGGGGAGACAAAGACAAGTATCTCAAGTTGTGAACATTAGGAACAACATGTTTAAAGTCAAGCGTGCACCAGTTAAACATGTTAAAGGGTTTTGTAGGTCTGATTTCATAAACCAGCAAAATAGTAGGATTGCAGCTGTTCCTCAGCCTGAATTCCTRAAGTACATGTGMCTCTCCTGTGTCTCCTCTCAGAGCTRAACCATGTCCCACCCRTCCTGGCTGCCACCCAAGAGCACCAACGAGCCTGTTGGCCACGTTACTGCGAGGATGGAGACCACACACACCTTTGGGACTCCCAGCATCTCCGTGTCCACCCAGCAGACCCCGAAGAAGTTTGCGCCTGTGGTTGCCCCCAAACCAAAGTACAACCCATACAAGCAACCAGGAGGTGATGGTGAGTATTTGTTTTTCAGAAAGGAACCACAACTGCCCAGTCCAGAGAAACTGACTGCTGAAACAGGCTGTTCTTGATTTGCTCTTTGTTWGTGAGTTTGTGGGAGCCTCTCTTTCTCAGGTCATTCAAATCAAGAGGAATGTGAAGGTGTCTCTTACTCTTTCTCTGGCTATCTACTTTCTTGAGAGGTGCAGGGCTGGGAGAGGACATGAGGATAGATCTTTCTTGGTTTTAATTGAAAGCAGATGTCCTATGGCAGAGACTGGTACTTTTCTAAGAGTTTTGCTTGTTTGGTCTCTTCGGCATGTCATGATTTGGGTTCAAACACCCTTTTCAGTATTGGTTCTTTCACCCCAGCAGAGTGGGAATGCTTTACAAACAAGGGATTGATCTGTGGGAATATGAGTATAATTGGGAGTGGTAGGGCATCACTTTGKCCAATGAGTCTAGAAATGTTTTCTCTCCAGTCTGCTGGCTGGATTGTTTTACTTGTTCTTTTCCCTCTTCCATGGAACACTCTTTAATATGAAATAATTTGGAGAACATTTGCATGACTATTGCAATGGCCTCTGGAGCTGTTATGTCAGCAAAACAAATGCCTGCCAGTGACAGCCTTCCTCTGCCTCCTGCTGTAAAAATCCTCCTCTCTTCATCTMGTGTGGGATTTGGGTTCCTGGCTTGTGGTCACAGGGAAGGAAGGAGCTCCCAGTTGTAGGAGTGCATGGCTGGGAGCACAGGTTGGGGCACTTGGAACGTCCCTGGCTGACAGTGGAGAGTTGGTGATGGAACTGCAGCAGAAACAAGGTGAAGGCCAAGGATTTTAGGAGAGAGTGGTAGCTGTCTTGGCAGAGCATGGCATTTCTATTCCTATTCTACTATAGGTAGAGATGGGGGAGGAATTTTTCCCCTCCTCCTCTCCAACCTCTCTCCAAAGAAAAGCTCAGTTGTATTCAAGAAAATTGCCAAATGAGCTTTTGTATTTGGTTTTGGATGCTCTACATTGTTCTTCACCATTTTTTCCTCTTTTATGTTGAGTACAATAAGATAAATATCATCTGTATATGTTTTCCTCTTTGTGCTTTATCTTTTGAAARCATATGCATTTTTAGGAAGACTACAGAGTAATGGAAAGGAGAAAGAAAAACAAAGCAGCATATTAAACCTTGCACTTGAGCGATTTTCTGAAGTTAAGGACATTTTRTAGGAAAGTTGGAAAAGCCTGATGCGTGCTTTGGTTTTTTTCCTCTGCCACTAACTTCGGAGAATTCAGAACGAAAAAAGAAAATGTGTTGGAGGGGGAAAAGCGAAGTCATATGCACCTGTTCTGCTGCCTTCAGTAGCAAAACTTAGTGAGAAATAGGAAGAGAAAGACATTTGGAATTTAAAAAGTAAAAAATAATCCRTTTTTGAAATGCAAAGAAAATGTCACCTTCAAGTCAAGTGGAAATTCTTATTTTTGTAATTCCCTTGCAATTAGAAATAATAATGGAAAATGACCCTTTATTTCTTACGAACACTGTTCTTGATCAATCAGTATTCTTTGTGTGAAAAAGGTCAGTATGTCTTAACTGTCAATGCTTTAGTGACTGTAGGTCTGATTATATGTGACTCAGGAACATTATCACCTTCTAAAAAAATTCTGTGTTTCCTGGCATTTGGRGAGGGAGGTTTTCCCAAAGAGCAGAGCAGGGACTGCAGGCTGAGCAGGGGRTGCAGGACCCTCAAACCTTTCCCATGCAGCCTGGAGTGCATCACGGGCTCTGCTGCAAACCAGGAAACAGTCAGGAATTCCAGCACACTTTGTCCCTTGTCTGGTCTGGTGCTGGGCTTTTAGAGATCCCATCGTTATCTGACAGACCTGGAAGAGCTAAGGGCTGGCCCAGACCTGGCCAGGGATAGGCTTAGAGATGTGACAGCGTGCCCTGCAGCTTAAGCTAATCCATTTACTGAAGGTGACACGCTGGTGGTCGCTGTCAGCAGCCCCTGCAAAGCCATTGCCTGTCCARTGTAACCCTGGGTATTTYTAAATTCAGTRTTTATTAGTGCTGATGTCTTTCCTTGTAATTGCCATCCTTGGTGAATGTAGTATCTGCAGGAACAGTTAATATGGATTTAATAATGGAAACTGAATGAAGGGATGAGACTCAAAGCAAGCTCCTGCCTTGTCCTTCCTTTCCTTGGGTACCTTTCAGATACAGTGAACAGCAGGTCTCATGTGAAGGTCTTTGAGCTTTAAATTATTTTTTTATAAAACATCTCCTTCAATTTACTTTGGTTGGAGGAGTGGGCAGTGAAACAAGGCAAATGAGCAGGACCAGCTCCAGGGCAAGGCTGTGTCGTGAGCATCAGTGTGTGTTCTTGAGCCCAGCTGGTCCARGTTTCCCAGAGCTTGACTCTCTGTGCCCTCCTCTTCTTCATGTGTGTGGAGGCTTCTGAGCCCTGGCAAGTTCTGTTCTGCTGTGTCTGTAGGGGACTGGGAGCATGAACTATCAGGCTGTTTGTTGTTCTGCTGTTGTGGTTTTTTTTTACAGGCTTATATACCTAGTGGGTTTTGTTTACAGCAGCTGCTATCAGTAGCTCTGTCTTAATTTTTGAATCTTGGGTATGGATTTATTGGACTAGACACCCTGTGTTGTAGCTGTGCTGTGCCCTGCTCTGCAATCTTTGACAGTTCATGGAAACTAGCATGGTCTGGAGTCTATTCATTACTTGCATTGAGAGCCCTGAAAGAATAAAATCAGGCTGACCTGAATGATTCTGTGGGTTTTTTTTGTTTGTTTGTTTTTTTTCCCGGTAGTCCGTGCTGATTCTGTTTGATAACAGGAAGAGTTCTCATGGGTGGAAGGGCTGTGTTGGCTGAGAAGCAGAGGGTGTTGTACCTGCTCCTTGGAGTATCTGTGGAGTTTCTGCAGTGCTGTGCTGGTTGTTGGAGGGGGTGCAGGCACAGTGAGCTGTCTCAGCCGTGCTCCTGTGTGGTTCTGTGTGTGCACTGTTCAACACTAACATGAGATAATGCAATTACCCAGARGTGGGCAGCCAGCAGGAGTTGGCTGTCTTGCACACTTTGGGAGTTATGTCTGTGAACCATTGCTGCTGAGATGAGACAGGGGAACATGTTGTTACTCTGAATTGAGTCCTGTGAGGACCAGAGTATTTCCATTGGGATCTGTTGGTCCCTTTCTTGCTCCTCATCTCTGCCACCAGCTGAAAAAAAAAAAATCATTGATGCTTCACGGGGGAGGCAGCATCTCAGCAGTGGGACAAAAACATAGGCTGAGAAATGCTCCAACACTTTTCTGGTCCCATCAATTGCAATGGGTGCTGTGGTCCCATCCCTCACAGGACTGAGCTGCCAGTGTTGAAAAATRTGGTGGGAATAAAGAGGTGAACTTACTGCTGCAAATCATCCTGTCTGTGCCTGAGCACAGCCCCCAAGTTAGTGCTTGTTTCTTAGAAACAGCTTTTTAAAAGTGCCTATTATTATAAAGTCTTTCTTAATCCTTCCCTAGTTTTTCCATGTGTTTCTTGTGCTGAATGAGATGCAGCAGATGAAGCAATACTTTATTCATTAGTGTCAGAACTGCATCATCCACGGGCTCTTACAAAATCCAGCTGGTGAAAATGTCTCGAAGCTCCAGGCCTCTTTGTGGTGGGCTTGCCACCTTCACACAAGAGTGTTTAAAGCACAAACCAAGCCCCTGAGCACCGCAGAATGAGTGGGAAGGCAGGGGTCCCTCWTTAGGGAGTAACTGTGAACCAGTTCAGGGCAGCCCTTTGGAAGTGTCCATTGATTTCTCTCCAAGGACATCCTCTCTCCCCTTGATTAAGAACCAAGTGAAACCAGTTGGAAATGAGTGGTGGTTCTCATTTGTATAAAACTGGATTTAAACTGCCCCAAGCAAGCTGGGCCATGTTGAAGAGGCGTGAGACCACGCTGGTGCCTTTGTGCCTGGGCAGCTCCACTCAATAACTTCTGATTTACAGGGGATTTCTGCCCAGTTGTCTCCAGCACACTGACCAGTGTCAGGACCTGTGATTCCCACCAGTGTGAATAAACTGGCTCTGTGTGAGGCCTTCTGTCTTGATAGCAGTCATCCCAAAAGCTGTTGTGATGGATAACAGTGTCTGCATCTGTTTTTTTTTTTATTTTTTATTTTTTGCCAGAGACGAATCCATAGAGCTGTGTCTTGGCTTTGCTCTCAGGGTGAGCATTTTCTTTTTTGAAATACCACCTCAGAAAAAGGCCCTGGGAAAAATACAGCATAAAACAAGTGCGTAAAAACTGTTATTGAACCAGTATACTTATCTGTAGTTCACAAAATGTCAAGTCAAGCCACCAGGTTTTATTAAGTATTCTGACTGTGTTTTRTTAGAATTACAAATATTAAATTTTCAGAGGCTCTGGAACACATTGCCTCTTATTTGTGAACTACTTGAAGTAGTACCTAGCCTTGGGTTTCATTCTGGTGAGTGAGCTTGTATTTTCTCAGTTATTTGGTATCATAAAGCAAACATAGCACTTCTCAGCAGGTAGATTCTTAATTTTTTTCTGCCTTGACTATTTTTTCTCATTTTCTTTTTCTCCTGTCTGTCTGTTCTTCCAAGATACTATATTTAATTTTTCCACTTCATTATTTCAAACATCGAATAGTGATTCATCTTAGCAGTGGCCTGTTCTGTGAACCACAATAGTTTGGGTAGAATAAAGAAAAAGGGCAAAAAAGGGAAGGGAAAAAGAGAAAGAARAGACATTTCTGACACACTGAAATGGAAAAGCACCATCATTTTATAACTTGAATTGCAAACATCTGTCATCGACCATATCAAACGTGCTGTTAAAAAGATAATGTTTGTCCTGTATGTAGTTTTACAGGGCTGTGGTGCCAAGTAAAAGCAAGAGAGCAATGCTCATGCAGAAATAGCTTGAATTGAAGCAGGCAGCACTTGTCCCTTTTATTTTAATCTGAAATGTTAACATCTTCCAGATGCTAGTCTGTTAAATAATAACAATTGTTATACGACAGTTAACAGTCGAGTAATATTGTTTTATTTTTTTGCCCTTCTTCACACAATGCTGCTCTTCTGCACACTGAAAACTAACCATTATAGTAAAGGATTATATATATGTTTTTTCTTTTCTCTGCCTAAAGCTTTTTTATTTTGCCAGGCTGAGTCCTGCTAAATCAGAGCAACCAGTAAATGTGTGTTGGATTATATTACAGGTTGGTGTAATAAAAGGTTGGAGGAATGAATGAGCAACTCCTGAAGCCACAGAAGCTGTACTTGTGGCCAAAGAGCAGGCATTTCTGGCAGTGAATCCTACACAATTACGATTTGGACTAAATATACAAGGCCTGAAATGTTTGTTGCTAAGCAAAGCATGTTTAGATGGACTTGGCRCAGGAGTTGAGGGTCCATGAGCAGGACTCAGAGTCCTGTGGCTCTGCTTGACCCAGGGAGGGYGATTTTGCAGGAGATGAGCAAGGATTTGCTCTAGTTCCCAATAAAAAACTTAGTTTCCCGTTATCTGAAAATTCCCCTTCTGTCTGCTTCTTTAACCAGCACACAACCTGCAAAGTCACAGCCGTGGTAGAAAGTGCAGGCGTGCTCCAGGGGCTGTCTGGGGATTTACCCAAACTATTTGAGGATCTGAAGTGCAAAAGACTCACATGTCTCTTCCAACTCTTAATTCCTGTGATGACAATGACTAACACAAGGTTTTGGTTTCGTCTAGACATGACCMAAATCATAAAGCCAAGCCTCGTGTTAAGGGTAGAAATTGCACTGTCATGACAGCTGGCATTTGTTGTGCCAAGCATTGAATTTATGGGAAATGACATGGAGATGAGGAAGGGACCTTTGCTCTGGGCCATCTCTGTTACAAGACCCACTTGAGAAGGTTTAGCAACTGGCTTTTCTAGTGTGAGGATCTGCCAGGGATCYTGCCACAGGAGTTGCCCTGAGTGAGGAGAGGAGGCCCTCAAGAGAAGGAAAATGGTACCAAAACAGTGTGGGTAAACACAATTTAAAATTGTRAAAATTTAAAATTTCAAAAGTAGGTTCAATGGAAGAAAGTATGCAAGTTTGAAATTTATGTTACAGAAAGTGACTGTGATGAGGGTTGAATTCTAACTGAGTGGAGACCGATGGTCTCTGAGGTTGATGGTCCCATCCTTAGAAGAACAGTTCTTCGGTAATAACATCAACAGAATTAACTTTCCTTAGCTTTTTGCCCCATGTACCCCTCAGTGCAAGCTCCCAATCTGTGCTCCCAGTTTCCTGGGAGCTCCAGTCTCCTCCATGGTTCCATCCCCTGTTCATTTTTGCAGAGGACACAGTGCCAGGCTGTGGCTGCTTCTGCATGAACTGGGAGCCTGTTGGGCATCCTGACAGCTTCCTTGGGACCACTGGACTTGTACAGTTTGATCTATTCCCATCTGCTTTTCCTCTCCAGAGCAATCCATCTCAKCTCTTTGCAGGACCAGGTCACCTCTTAGCCCCTGAAGCATCACGATCAGCTTTACAACGTGCTGTCAGACCCTTCAGAGGAATGTTCTGACCCAAACTGTGCTGTGTATTTGCAAAGTTKTTTTTTTTTTCAAGAGAGTGAAAGGAATAATCATAGTTCCTAGGCCACTTCTCAGGAAGGGTAAGAAAAAGAAGGTTGCTCRGTGAGGATCCATTAACACCGTTCTGGCTGTCAGACAGTGAAGCACAGGAGGTAAAAGTCCATTCTTCTCCCTTCCCAGTCCTGTGATTTAAAATGTTTGAACGTGTACTTCAGAAGCCGGGGAAGTAAAAGCCCCCAGTTGTGCCTGGAGACTCTCCAAAGGCCATGGCGAGCGAAGGGGCTGCGGAGTGTTAATACAGTCCATCATTTTGTAACGAGCCCGATGTTCTTGTATGAGCCGTGTCAGGCTGTTGTCTGCACGCTGTCTTTGCTGATCACTGTAATCGGGTCATAAGAGAGGGAGAAGTAATAGCACGTCTCTTAGCAACCAGCCCCAGGAGAAAGAGAAAATTACTCAAACAGACTATCCAGCCAGGGAAGTAGAAAGATGAAATTTTCTGAAAGTCTGTTGGAAAGTGCTCAGGGACATAATTCTTTTATGTGTGAGATCCTCACAGGCTGGATCCAATGGTATCAGACGCTTTTTTTTTTTTACTTGTTGTCTTTCTGGTAAACTTTTATTTTTAATTGACCTCAGAAAAAAAACAAAAAGGGAGAGAACCCTGYGAAACACAGACATTTTGAAAATATAAGGGACAGATTTTTGTATTTTTGACAATGCTGAGGAGAAGGAAGGGAGGGAGGGGAGGTCAGTGTGTCTCAGGCAGGAGACGAGGGGAGCCTCTTATCTCTGCACGAGTGCTTTGAATGYTTCCCGTGTCAGTGCGAGCCAAAGCACGCTGCTGTATCTGCCAGCGCTGCAGTGGCATGTGCAAAACAAACTTGTTGGGTCTCGGCTGCATTGCACAGGGTGCCATGTCTCAGGAGTGTCACTGACCCTGGGCTGTGATGACTGACAGCTTGGCAGAGGGCTGGACCCGACTGCTCTCCCTCCCCGTGGCAGAGCAGGTCCTGGTGAGTTCCTGCCAGCAGCCTTTTTCTCATTAAACTGGYTTTTTGTCCTCACCTAAGCTGCTGGTTTGTGTAAGATGTGTAGGGAAACACCTTTGAAGCCTTCTCAAAGACCATTTGGCCAGTGTTGGTCCCAGCTCTCAGAGGGAGAGCAGTGGTAGGAACAGGCTGGAAGTCAAGAGTAATAAATTAAAGCATTTGCAGTTTGTGTATGGTACAGGGACGAGTTTGTGTGCTCGTATCTTACACTTTAAAATATTTCTTTTTCATTCTATAAATTGCACTTCTGTGGTCTGCTAATGTGCATACTCCCCGATGGGTTATGCTGGCTGCTTAGGGAAGRGGACCAAGCCTGGCATGGTCTGCCCATCCTTGCTAAGCAACAGAGTAAATCTGTGTGCGTTCAATTGAAAGAAAGGGAAATACTCTAAAATGATGGAGACTCCCCAGATTTGTGGTTGCATCCTTAAAACTGTTGCGGGGACAAAATGTTTCTGAAAGSCTGGCTTAATCCCTGGCTTTGAGGAGACATAAGGACACTGTTGCATGTGTGGAGGGGAACAGGCACTGATCCAGCTATTGGTCTGTGCCCTTCCTCTGCTTTTGTGTGTTCTGGGACAGCAGGGCACGCCTGGATTGTGCAGAGGCACCAGCTCACCTCTGCAGGTGATGGTTTCACTGTCAGTAACAGGTCTCCTTGCAGATTCATGTGGTTTACTGAAGGCTACAGCCATTCCCCAGATCAGGATCCTGGACAGTTGGGTAAAAGGTTCAGGCTGATCTGGACTGCTGTGGGTGAGCTGTTGTTGGTACTTGGGACCATTCAAGTCTTGCTGAAGTTTTTGGAGACAAGACTGATGTCAATGTCTTATCCTGGAAATAATCTCTGGAAGAGAAGAGAAAAAACCCAACATTGCAGCTTTACAGAATGAGTATTTTAGGAGCAACATCTACTACTGGCAGAGGAAAGAGAGATGAGGAACACTATTCATTGCGACTTCTTCCAAGAAAATCATAGYGGCTGTGCTTTGGTGTCTTGTCATGAAGAAGAAAGACTTTCTTCCTTAAAAGTTTAGTAATTGAAGACTTTTCTTGCTATTTTTGTGAGTACCAGTAAGTGATGTTTCCTGGAAATTTTCCCCCAACTCTATAAATACCAGCCCAAGGCTTACAGCAGTGACTCAGTTTGGGAAGTCAACACCATGCACTTCCTCAGCACAGCCTGGCAGCCCCCCAGCCAGAGCACACAACTTCTGCAAAACTGCTAATTGGTTGCTAATCTGCAGTACAATTGGACCTCTTCTTGAAAACTGAATTCCTGTTGCTCATTCTGACCTTCCTGTCATGTTAGAGGTGATGGTACAGGGGGCAGAAGAGGCTGAAGCACAGTTTGAGTCTGGAAAGTTGTAATTGGTATTTCGAGGTGCCACCTTTCCTCTTGATAACAAGCACATCGAATGACCCCAGCTGACAGAGAGATGAGATGTTCCTAATTGCCATACCTCACTGTCCTGGGACCAAGATTATCTCACAGACCTTGCTTTTGTAATTGGGTCCTTTCTTCCTTCCCATTACACTTTTGACATCACTTTTGTACCAGCTGGGCATAAATAGAGCCATTTGTAATTCTTTGTGTGGTGCCCAAGGAGAAATAGAACCTGAATTAATTCTGCAGGTGTAGAGGGAAAATTACACTGGGAGCTCAGGTCTGACACAGCTGTCTTACGTAGAAATCAATTTATAAAGACAAGAGGCARCACATGAGGGAAGTGTGAGTTGGGTAAAATCACAGCTGGTCTGTATCTCCTGTGGTATCAGCATGGATAGGATACCATGCAGTCCTGCCAGATAATGCATGAAGTATTCAGTATTCTCCTCATCTTCTTCTTAGTCCATTCAACAACTTAGATTTGAATTAAATTCATAATTGATCTTTTCTTGTTAACCCGTCCCTGCCAACAGCGATCCGGCAGAGTGTGACACTGTAACCCTTTTCTACAGCAAAAAATCAGTTGGGTTTGTAACAGGAGAATACTTGACCGACTTCTCTGGGTGCATTGGGCACTCAGCCTGTGTGTATAAAAATGGGACAGAGGCCCTCAAGAGGGAGAGATGACCTTGGGGCAGCAGGAGGGGGTTGGGCTGGTGGATCTCCAGCTGCCAGATCTCTAGRTTTTGTTCAATTGTTTACATCCTTCATTAGGGTCAAGAGTCTTTCAGACTTAGCTGCAGGAACAATTGGTTTGGCTGAACCTGAAAACTCCTGATGTTTTAAACATTCCTCCATGCCAGTAAATCACTCTAATTGGATAGACARAAAATACTTTAAATTTAGCAGCTAATCCAAGACAAGGGATGTGATGCGTGACCACAGCTGAGCTATTTCCCTGCAATCAAAGTTGGACTTTTTAAACAAGAAATCCCTGAATCACCATGATTCCATTCTGAGTATATGGTGTTTTCCTGAAATATCATGGAGACAAGCTAATGGAGGGTCCATTTGCCTTTTTATGCCTTCTCATGTGGGAAGGGCATTATAATATTCCCGTTTCTGGTGCAAATTTAGCACTGCCTCTTTGCATCCAAAAGTGCTCTGGCTGATGATCCCTTTTGCCTCAGTGAGAATGTGTTTTGTAACTGCAGTAGGGAAACAAATAAAAGAGAAATAAAGTATCAGGGTGACTATTTTGGGAGATGAGCTTTTACTTGGTATGTTGATTTTCCAGAGAGATATGGCACATCCAGTACCTCGTGTAAGTTGACCATCCAGCATGGCATGGGACTGTGGAGCGGGAATATTCCATTTTAAGACTCAGTTGGGCAAGACATGGGCTCATGTTTGAWGGATGTTGCCAACTATTTAAAGTGCTGTGAATTCGACCTGTGAAACTGGAGGCGGAGGTGACACAAGTTGGAGAATYTGGACCTAAATGTCAGGGCCTAAAGGTCACTTTTTATCAGAGCAAAGTGCAGTTGTCACCACAAATGTGGGGCTGCAGGAATGGAGTTGTGAGGCTCCCCGTCTATTTGATCTGCTGCTACTTGACCAAATATGCTTAGTTTACTCTCAATCCAGAGGGATTTATTTCTGACAAACCTGTCCAGCAAATGCAGTTCTGATCTAAGATCTGCACTCAAACTCCCACCTCCCCCCTTTTTTTTTTTTGGCCTTTTTGTCCTGTGATCCAAGATCTGTGAAGAAGTTTCTGGGCATTTGGACAGTGACTGAGATGAAACTGAAATCAGAGCTTTCTCTTGTAGCAGTTCTGGCTCCGTCATGCCCAGAGTAATGAAAGCTCTTTATGAGAGGAGCTGGAGAACTCAAGAGGCATCAGAAGGAGCAGGAAGATGCATCTTATTTCTCTAAGCATTTAATTGCGAAATCTTTTCACTACTTATTAAAATGATTAGTCAAGACTATTGGAAGGCAGTGAATGTCTATTTGTGGGAACTAGGGGAGGTTTGATCGTCTCAGATTTCTTACCTCCTTGTTTTTCCTTCTCTATTGCAAACGGTAAATGATTAAAATGAGGGTGTGTTTTGAAAAGAAGATTTCTAAACAGAGCTTGGAGGAGTCTGTCCTTGTTTGTTAATTATTTCGTATGGAATAATCACCATTTGGAAGTGGCCAAGAAACAACAAAGCATTTGTTTGCTGCTCCCAAAGCYTTAGCATTCTGTTAGAGAATGGAATCTTGGTTTTGTCTGGTTGTCCCTCATTGAGTGGTACCGCAGGGCTCTTTTCCCTCTGACACTTGCACAGCCCAGTTGCTGCTCAGTTCGGTCAGCAAAGGCTCCTCTGAGAGGATTTGTACAGAGGGAGACCTGAAGCCAGATACTTCTTGTCAGGGGTGGCCCACTAGAGCTGAGAAAAGGCACAGTGTGCAAGATAAAAAAACACTTTTACTTTTAGCCAGTAGCTCCAATTTTTATTTGGAATAATCTGCACTGGGACACAAGCGTGTTTACTGTGAAAATGTCAATTTTATATCGCCTTATCTATGTACTTTTTAAATGTTTGTCGGAAAACAAGAGRATGGAGTTTTCTGTCTTTGATTAAATATTTTCCTGTTAAGGTTTGGAAGCTGTGTCCCAGGAGGCTTATTCCCATCCTGTACTTCAGCTSTGGGGTGGTTTGTTTCATGGTTGGCAGGTATGTGGAGATCAGGGACTGCAGGAATCTCAGTGGGAGCTCGGTGGTTGTAGCTCTCATATGAGTTAGAAGTGGGGTAAAGCTGGAAGCACTGCATTATCTTCAGGTCACCCTCATGACTCCAGTGAATGTCACTGATCACAATTTTGTCACTTCCTAGTCGTCCTGTGTGTGCTGGGAACATTGAGAAAGCATCTTAAGCCCAAAGGAGGTCCTTACTGAACTGCTCTGGTCTTAGGACCAGCAGCGYGGTGCTTGCAATGCAGATGGGCTTGTGAATTTGTATAGGGTGGCTGCACATGGCCTTTCCTGGGGGCTTGGGATGTTCCTTTGAACACAGTGGAGAAACCTGATCCATTTAACCTGATCTATTTCTCATCATCTTGGCGTGATCTTCTTCGAGATCACTACCTGGTGAAGGAAGGTTGCCTCTCAGACTCCATTGACTAGTCATCTGCTGCCTGTTGTCTCATAAATCTCCCTGTGAAGCTCTAAGTAAATACCCCTGGGTGGAATCAGCAGGTCATTTTTGTGGCATTTCTTGTCAACTAAACAATAATTCATTAAAAATTTAATGACTCTTTTGCTCTGGAGGGGAAAAAAAGAGAGCTGGCGCCTGCCTTTAAAGTTTCTGTCTTGTATTGTTTCGTGGTTTTTGTTTTGTTTTGGGGATCTTTTTATATTTTATTTTGAAGGAAATCAAGTTGATAAACTAAAAGAAAGCCATCTTATTACAAAAAGCTTGAGTGCTTCTGAGAACATTTAAAACAAGGATGACTAGAAATGACCTTTCCATCCTGAAGCGAACTTTGAGTGTATTCTCCCTTTGGCATTTCTAATGATAGACTTTCCATCTGGTCTTTGCTTAAAAGCTAAGATGCAGCTTGKTTTTTTTCACATAAAAACTGTACATACTCTAAAATTAATCCTCTTGATCATTTCATTTCAGGGAGAGGAGTGCAGAAACACTGGGAATATTTGCTTATTTTTAGYAACTCCAGGCCTCCTGAGAACAAATTCCTTTTGTCCCAAATAAAGTGGATTCTGATTTGAGGGAACCCTGGGTTTCCCTCTGCTTAAATCTGGGGAGATTATACCCTCTAGAGGAGATTTTTAGTGGAAATTGAAGAGATACCAGTGGCCCTGGTGGGATCTGGATGAGTGGGGAGGGATTTGTGGATACTCCAGCTACCCTGGGCAATACTGTGATTTCTAACACTGAGAATTCCCTGTTCCCAGTTTCCCCTAGTGATTCCCCAAAGCTGAATGTACAAGTGGGAAATCCTAGCAAAGGAATGCTTCAGGGAAGAATYGGGGATCTCCTGAGAGCTACCACGGCAACCATTTAGCCTCATTTCAGCAGAATCTTTGGGGAAAGTGTGTAAAATGATSCTTTTGCTTAGCAAAGCATTCCAGCAAATGCCTAATTTGATACATGCTTTGTGAAGGCSCATGGGACATAACATTTAAGAATGCACTTGAACTTAAGAGTGTAACTGAGCCCCTGCTGCATGCAAGCACGTGTGTGCAGGAGGGGAATGTTTCTCTGGATCACATGTAGGAACATCAGACAGCAGATTTCTAA